>NW_027275927.1:300000-600000 GCF_030028105.1 Mobula birostris
AGAATCGGGTGTATTATCATTGCATGTGTCGTGAAATTTGTTAACTTAACAGCAGCAGTTGAATGCAATACATAATAAAGAAGAAAAAGAAATAAAATAATAAGTAAATCAGTTACAGTATACGTATATTGAATAGATTAAAATTATGCAAAAAAAAAAGGAAATAATACATATATTAAAGTGAGGTAATGTTCACGGGTTCAATGTCCATTTAGGAATCGGATGACAGAGGGAAAGAAGCTATTCCTGAATTTCTGAGTGTGTGCCTTCAGGCTTCAATTAGTTTGTCACAATATTGTAGGTCAAATGACCTGTTTCTATGCTGTGCTGTTCTTTGTTCTATAATCTATGTTGTGGTTTGCTTTTCTCAGTCATAAACTGGGCACAAAAAATGTGTATTCCTAGACTTATTGACTGTTTACTCCAAATAGGTAAGCAGTTAAGATGACAAACCAACTCGCATAGAACACAACTGCTAATGGATTATCAAGCAGATCCAGAGCCAGTAATACTACTTCCTGAAGTGAGAATGCAAACGTTTATCAGTCACTCTGACAGTTAATTCCACTAATTGTGAGGTACTTTGACAAAGTACTCTCAAAATTCATCTGACTGTGCACTTAACCAGTCTTTAACTTATTCTCAACTCTCAAACATTCAATCAAACCCGTATGGCAAAGCTTTTGTTCCCCAAAAGCCTTTTTGACAGTTATTGATATCCAGCTATGGAGCCAATGTAGCACCACCTATGGGCACATATGGTTTCAAGTGAAATGGCATCTGTGTCCTTGATATGAACTTCTCAGTTCAGGAGACCAGTTGAGGCCATGAGGAGTGAATAAAACATCTTTTAGAAGGATACTCACCTGGACACACTGGAGACAATGGAGTTTAAGCCAGGTGTGCTTGAAAGATGCATGTGCCAAAGATGAAGCAGCAAAAAGCTCACAAGTCCTAGACTCAGTATTAAAACTATAAGCCAGTGATAATGGCAAAACCCAGATCTGTCCATGCAAGGTTGGAATATAACTCAGAAATCTTGGGTGATCACATTATGGAAATAGTAAGTTGAAATGGATAAGCTTCAGGCTGAATTTGGGAAGGTTTTCTCAGAGGGTGATCTGCATGCCTGAATGGTAGAGGCAATAAACAGTGTCTAATTAAAGATTCTGTGTTCAGGAAATTTTCAGATATTGGAGTTGAAAGGACTTGGCGGAAGCAGACTCGGGTCTCTTGTCCAGTACTTATATCTGAACCAACTGTACTGTAACTGATTACCTCCTTTAACTCATCAGTGTTTCTGGGGACTGGCTGCTCTGTTTCCTGCAACTCTGCCAATGTTCTTCATTGACTGTAAAACACTTAGAGATGATGGGAAGTATGAAAAGCACCACAGTAATGCAGCATTCTGTCTTATGAAAGGAATATAAGAAGGAAAATGAAGAAGAATGGGCCTACTTATTCTCTGAGGAAGAGAGTGCTTCTCTCTCAACCTCTGCCCCCAACCCCAATTTGGTTTTAAGGGTTGATTTGGTTTATAGAGTAATTTATTTTGAGATATTGGGTTTTTTAATTGTGACAATACCACTGGACATCTTGCACAGATTTTTGTCAGAGAAATGGAGATGCACGCAGTTACTGATGTGATAGTTAATTACCTTTATTTTTATTTCACCAAGAACAAAAAATCCAAAGTAATGATTTTTTAAAAACTATTTTGTTAATGCAGGTATTGGTCCAACAAATGAAGGTTTCCAGGGGCCACCAGCCCCTCCACCCGCACCACCTCTTCCTCCAGGACCACTGCAGCCAGCAGCACCACCAGTCTCTGGGCCACCGATGCCACCAGGTCCACCGCCTGCACCTCCACTACCAGGAGCAGTCCCCCCTCCTCCACCCCCTCTTCCTGGACAGGCTGCACCTCCTGTTCCACCTCCCCCTCCAGCCCCACCTCTCCCCTCCACCGGCCTTGCATCAGCTCCAGCTGAAGATGATCGCCCACTGACTGGACTTGCAGCTGCATTGGCTGGAGCTAAGCTCAGAAAAGTGGCACGGGTAAGTGAAGTAGTGGGTTAATCTGTGTAATGAGCTGGATTGATCAGATCCAAACAATTTGTGGGTCTGTGAGATGTGGTAATGCGTGTACAAGCACAACAAAGAAACATAGAAACATAGAAAATAGGTGCAGGAGTAGGCCATTCGGCCCTTTGAGCCTGCACCGCCATTTATTATGATCATGGCTGATCATCCAACTCAGAACCCTGCCCCAGCCTTCCCTCCATACCCCCTGACCCCTGTAGCCACAAGGGCCATATCTAACTCCCTCTTAAATATAGCCAATGAACTGGCCTCAACTGTTTCCTGTGGCAGAGAATTCCACAGATTCACCACTCTCTGTGTGAAGAAGTTTTTCCTAATCTCGGTCCTAAAAGGCTTCCCCTCTATCCTCAAACTGTGGCCCCTCATTCTGGATTTCCCCAACATCGGGAACAATCTTCCTGCATCTAGCCTGTCCAATTCCTTTAGGATCTTATACGTTTCAATCAGATCCCCCCCTCAATCTTCTAAATTCCAACGAGTACAAGCCCAGTTCATCCAGTCTTTCTTCATATGAAAGTCCTGCAATCCCAGGAATCAATCTGGTGAACCTTCTTTGTACTCCCTCTATGGCAAGGATGTCTTTCCTCAGATTAGGGGACCAAAACTGCACACAATACTCCAGGTGTGGTCTCACCAAGGCCTTGTACAACTGCAGTAGTACCTCCCTGCTCCTGTACTCGAATCCTCTCGCTATAAATGCCAGCATACCATTCGCCTTTTTCACCGCCTGCTGTACCTGCATGCCCACTTTCAATGACTGGTGTATAATGACACCCAGGTCTCGTTGCACCTCCCCTTTTCCTAATCGGCCACCATTCATATAATAATCTGTTTTCCTATTTTTGCCACCAAAGTGGATAACTTCACATTTATCCACATTAAATTGCATCTGCCATGAATTTGCCCACTCACCCAACCTATCCAAGTCACCCTGCATCCTCTTAGCATCCTCCTCACAGCTAACACTGCCACCCAGCTTCGTGTCATCCGCAAGCTTGGAGATGCTGCATTTAATTCCCTCATCCAAGTCATTAATATATATCGTAAACAACTGGGGTCCCAGCACTGAGCCTTGCAGTACCCCATTAGTCACCGCCTGCCATTCTGAAAAGGTCCCGTTTATTCCCACTCTTTGCTTCCTGTCTGCTAACCAACTCTCCACCCACACCAATACCTTACCCCCAATACCGTGTGCTTTAAGTTTGCATACTAATCTCCTGTGTGGGACCTTGTCAAAAGCCTTCTGAAAATCCAAATATACCACATCCACTGGTTCTCCCCTATCCACTCTACTAGTTACATCCTCAAAAAATTCTATGAGATTCGTCAGACATGATTTTCCTTTCACAAATCCATGCTGACTTTGTCCGATCATTTCACCGCTTTCCAAATGTGCTGTTATCACATCCTTGATAACTGACTCCAGCAGTTTCCCCACCACCTTCGTTAGGCTAACCGGTCTATAATTCCCCGGTTTCTCTCTCCCTCCTTTTTTAAAAAGTGGAGTTACATTAGCCACCCTCCAATCCTCAGGAACTAGTCCAGAATCTAACGAGTTTTGAAAAATTATCACTAATGCATCCACTATTTCTTGGGCTACTTCCTTAAGCACCCTGGGATGCAGACCATCTGGCCCTGGGGATTTATCTGCCTTCAATCCCTTCAATTTACCTAACACCACTTCCCTACTAACATGTATTTCGCTCAGTTCCTCCATCTCACTGGACCCTCTGTCCCCTACTATTTCTGGAAGATTATTTATGTCCTCCTTAGTGAAGACAGAACCAAAGTAATTATTCAATTGGTCTGCCATGTCCTTGCTTCCCATAATCAATTCACCTGTTTCTGTCTGCAGGGGACCTACATTTGTCTTTACCAGTCTTTTCTTTTTTACATATCTATAAAAGCTTTTACAGTCCGTTTTTATGTTTCCTGCCAGTTTTCTCTCATAATCTTTTTTCCCCTTCCTAATTAAGCCCTTTGTCCTCCTCTGCTGAACTCTGAATTTCTCCCAGTCCTCAGGTGAGCCACTTTCTCTGGCTAATTTGTATGCTTCTTCTTTGGAATTGATACTATCCCTAATTTCTCTTGTCAGCCACGGGTGCACTACCTTCCTTGATTTATTCTTTTGCCAAACTGGGATGAACAATTGTTGTAGTTCATCCATGCAACCTTTAAATGCTTGCCATTGCATATTCACCGTCAATCCTTTAAGTGTCATTTGCCAGTCTATCTTAGCTAATTCACGTCTCATACCTTCAAAGTTACCCCTCTTTAAGTTCAGAACCTTTGTTTCTGAATTAACTATGTCACTCTCCATCTTAATGAAGAATTCCACCATATTATGGTCACTCTTACCCAAGGGGCCTCTCACGACAAGATTGCTAATTAACCCTTCCTCATTGCTCAAAACCCAGTCCAGAAGAGCCTGCTGTCTAGTTGGTTCCTCGACATGTTGGTTCAAAAAACCATCCCGCATACATTCCAAGAAATCCCCTTCCTCAACACCTTTACCAATCTGGTTCACCCAATCTACATGTAGATTGAAGTCACCCATTATAACTGCTGTTCCTTTATTGCACACATTTCTAATTTCCTGTTTAATACCATCTCCGACTTCACTACTACTGTTAGGTGGCCTGTACACAACTCCCACCAGCGTCTTCTGCCCCTTAGTGTTACGCAGCTCTACCCATATCGATTCCACATCTTCCCGGCTTATGTCCTTCCTTTCTATTGCGTTAATCCCTTCTTTAACCAGCAACGCCACCCCACCTCCCCTTCCTTCATGTCTATCCCTCCTGAATATTGAATATCCCTGAACGTTGAGCTCCCATCCCTGGTCACCCTGGAGCCATGTCTCTGTGATCCCAACTATATCATAATCATTAATAACAATCTGCACTTTCAATTCATCCACCTTATTACGAATGCTCCTTGCGTTGACACACAAAGCCTTCAGGCGCTCTTTTACAACTCTCTTAGCCCTTATACAATTATGCTGAAAAGTGGCCCTTTTTAATGCTTGCCCTGGATTTGTCGGCCTGCCACTTTTACTTTTCTCCATAGTACTTTTTGCTTCTACCCTCACTTTACACCCCTCTGTCTCTCTGCACTGGTTCCCATCCCCCTGTAGTGAACTAACCTCCTCACGCCTAGCCTCTTTAATTTGATTCCCACTCCCCAACCATTCTAGTTTAAAGTCATCTCAGTAGCCCCCGCTAATCTCCCTGCTAGGATATTGGTCCCCCTAGGATTCAAGTGCAACCCGTCCTTTTTGTACAGGTCACGCCTGCGCCAACTTAAGCCTAATGATCATAAAAATAGAAAGCACAAATAAACCACTCAAAATACTACATAGCAAGTCACAAAGATTTCAGGGCTTGTGATTCTTAATCATCACTTGATTGTTGCTGTTGTCAGGGAACTGCAAATTCTTACTCATTCATGAAACCATTCTTGGGTTCCAGGTAACAATCACAATTTCTGGTCTTTAGTTGAAGTCTGGCGAAGCCAGGGAAGGTACTCCAATAGATCAGAGTTTAACAAGTGTAGAGAGCAACCGTGAGACAAACTCTTCAGTCTTTTGTTCTCATGTCATTAACTCAGCTTGGTTTCTTTCATTCAAACAACACAATAAGGGCACCTAGTTTTTGAAGATAAGGGGAATTTTTCCCAGTGTTCATCTTTAGATGAGGATCTGTAAATAAGGTTATGTATCACTCTGCTTCTTGTAGTATCTTGCTGTGTGGGCATACTAGGTCTTGTGCTTCCTTGGGTGAGGTGCTGGGAAGCTGTAGAATCTTCCCACAACCTGGTAGATTGACTTTGCTAACCAATAATTTGTTTCTTGCCAATTTGGCAAATAGTGTAAATAGTACAAAAAGCTGCTAATGTCACCCTATGTTGCTTATTCCATAGACTGATGAGGCCTTGAGTTCTACAGGCGGCATTGGTTCAGTCTTGACTCCTTCTAAATCTGAGACTTCGCGGGGTAACGGAGCCCCAATTTCTATTGGAGGAACTGGTCTAATGGAAGAAATGAGTGCCCTGCTGGCCAGGAGGTGAGTTCTAATCAATACACTTGAAAGGACTTGAAGTAGTAGACAGCACTTGGCCTTTCACATTGTACTGTCATTCAACAAATGGTGATCTTCTTCCTCAATCCATCTTGTTATTTCCCTTTTCAAATATATTCATTCTGCCTTGTATTTAAGGACAGAAAAAACTGTAGCAATGGACCATAGCCTTCGGATCTTGCTCTGTACTTGCAAAGGCTCTATTTACAGCCAAAGGTACACAGCCCTTGGGAAACAATTCTCTTCTTTTTTCTGGAGACTCTGTCAATGGTATATACTCTACAATGATCCCTGCAGCACTGACCCTGTCACTGTCAGAATTCTGTGGACCCAAGGTTGCTGGCAAGTGTTAGTAGCTGTATGAGGAAGCATTCAACCATCCAGAGTAACAATTATTTTGTTCTCCATTAAACTCATGTACTGGAAATGACATTGAGCAATCTTGAATCCTGAGAAGGGTGAGGTAATCAGTCTGGAGAGGACAAACAAGACCAAGGAATACACAATAGCTGATCAGGTGTTGGGAAGTGTGGAGAAGTGTTGAGAAGTACTTGCCTCCAAATATCTGGAAGTAAAAGGATGGGTATCTGTAGAGAGGTACATGAGAGACTGTATCAGCTAAGTATAGACATCAAGATCAGAGAGGTCAGCTAGATCGGTATAAAGTAAACTTGGTAGGCCGTGGCTAGAGTACTCTGCACATTTTGCTTACCTTAAACAGAAAGGAATGTCAGCGAAGAAACTGCAGAGCAGATTTGCAAAGGTGATGCCAGAGCTGTAGAATTTCGGACAGGAGTTGTTTTCTGGCTGTTTTCTTTGGAATGAAGGAAATGGAAAATTTAATTCAAGTGTATAAAAATGGCACCACGGCTAGCATATGAAAGCATGCTAACATCATGGAGATCACTGGATCAGAAGCCAGAGCTGTTCTGTGCTCTTTAGCCCATTGTTGAGACCACCTGAAAAGGTTTTACCTTTTCTGATTTGATGAGGTTATGTCCAACCCACTGCGTACCAATTTCCTCATCCCTGGAAGGTCTCTTTCCCTCTCACAATCACTCCTTACTTGCTCTCCATCTTCCTCTGGTGCTCCCCCCCCCCCTTTCTTTTTTCCCATGTCTCCAGCTTTGTTTCCCTTTTGCCAATCAACTTCCCAACTCTTAGCTTCATCCCTGCCCCTCCTGTCTTTTCCTATTATTTCGGACCTTCCCTCCCCCTCCCTTTTTCAAATCTCTTACTATTTCTTCTTTCAGTTAGTCTTGGCCCGAAACATTGACTGTACCTCTTCCTACAGATGCAGCTTGGCGTGCTGTGTTTACCAGCATTTTCTGTGTGTTCCCTGGAAGGCGTTGGCTTTGTCTAAAAGGGAAACTCAGTTAATTTGAGTTGATTCCTTAGATGAGGGTGCTGCCCACTGAGCTGTGATTGAGTGGGATGGGATGAATTATTTTTAAATTCAGAAGAAAGAGGCATAATCTAATAGAAATGTACAGTATTTAAAATGATTGGTTGGATAGATGCTGTGACTTATGGTTGGAGAGTCTGGATCTAAGGGCATCATGAGATAAGACATTTGGGACTGCAGTAAGAAACTTAGTGTTTAGGTAGCTTTGAGAAGTCTAATACAGACGAATGCATTCAAAATGAAACAGGTGATAATCACTTCAGGATCAAAGGTGTGGGGATAACGCACTCTCAGGCCTCCTTCTCTAATATTTCATGACCAACTTCAACGGGCTGAACTAATGTAGTCCAGGCCTTTTCTCAAACTGACCCAGTCAACTGTCAGTGAAGCTCAGCTGACAGCACACTGCCTCTGAGGTTTTGCTTGAGCTATTCAGTGAGGATTTGTTTCCTGTCTTCTGTCAGCTGGATTGCAAGGGTGTGATTTGATGTTCCTCCAGCTTGGAATATTTGAATTCTGAAATCTCTCATTCCCCAATGTTTTGAACAATTTTCCCTCAGTCAGATGCATTGACATGCTCCCACACTTTCCGTCCCCATCTCTGGTCACCCTGGTCGTCTTCCACACTCTTCCTTCCTCTCACAGCCTCGTTTTGCTCTCGTGCTTTTGCTCTCACTCACATTCATTTCCCCCCGTTTGCCCCTTTCCCCATTCATTGCCCTCTTTTCTTGTCAGTGCTTTATCTTTATATTCTGTACAACATGGTTGATATTTATTTTCCCACAGGAGAAGGATTGCTGAGAAGGGTTCAGTTCCTGAGCCAGACCCTAAGGAAGAAAAGAATGTAAGTAGATCTTTGCCACTCACTTGCAGTGATGTGACTCAACAATCCCTCCACAGGAGGTTTTGAATAATGTACAGTGGGACAACCTTCAGGGTGCTTCAGGAAGTGCTCTCACCACCACCTCTGCTGGCCTTGCCAGGGATGCTCACGTACAAAAGTAGGAATTAAAAGAAAGGCTATTCTCTGTTCCAATGCAAGCCTTGCCTAAATGAGTGTCTAGCCTGCCCCAGAATTGACAGTATTCTTTGGAGAGTAGCTGTTTGTCTTGCTTTGTAAAAAGGCCACCCATCCAGCAGCTGTGGGCAAACAGCTCATGGCTCCAAAACTAACCTGGGCGCTTTGTGTCTTCCGTGTGCTCTGGTGTCATGCCTGTAACTGTTTGGCCTTTGTGTGTATAACTTTTTCTTTACTTCCTCCAGGAGGAATCAGAATCTGCAAGCGTGAAAGGCCTCTCAGCATCAAGTATGTCTGGTAGGTTGAGGAGCCTTTTTTCAATGGCAGCTTTGTTTGCTGTTGCAGGTTTTATTATGAAAGTGCACTTATTCATTGATTTTTTTTTATTTAATGAAACAGCACAGAGTAGGCCTGTCTGGCCCTTTGAGCCATGCTGTCCCAGCCACCCCACAACACCAATTAACCCCAACTTAATCACACAACAATTTACAATGACCAGTTTACCTACCTGGTATGTCTTTGGACTGTGGGAGGAAATGTGGCACCCAGGGAAAAACCTGTGCTTTCCATGGGGAGGACTTATAGGGACTCCTTTCAGAATAGTGCTGGAATTGAACTCTGGAATTCCGCAAGCTCTGTGCTAACGGCTACACTACCGTGGCATAGTCCAAGACTACCTATTTCCACTGTCATTCCAGACTTGCCCACTCTACTTCAGTACTAGCCACCATTTAATTTTGCTCCCTTGGTGCTCCCACTCAAACAAAGTTCTTTAGCTCCACTGGGCACCCCAAAGATGGTGAAGGGAAAGTGCTGGGAGGCTTTGGGCATTGTAGCTAAGTGAACAGATGAAAACTTTGCAGTAGGAATATCATGTGGATGTATATGAAGTTGTTTACTATGATGAAAAATCAGAAAAGTATAGTATATTCAGTTTTAATGCAATAAGAGGTTGAAAAGTGTTTAGAAGGACCTAGTATCTTTGTTCAGAAAGAAGTTAAGGTGCAACTGCTGCAAGCAATTAGAAAGGTATATATTTCTTTTGGAAAACAAAACTGCAGATGCTGAGGTCTGAAATAAAAGCAACTGCTGGAGGAATTCAGCTAGTCAACCAGCATCACCAGTCAATGTTTGGAGTTGGTGACCTTTCAGAAAGGTGGAGGGAGAGGAATGTTTGGAAGGTTTACAGTTCTCAGAGCAAAGCTAGGATGATGTATAACACAAAAAACTGTATGGAGATGGTTTAATACAGACCAGGTAATAATGAATGTGGGAATGATGCATTGGTCTTTTTATAAAAAGATTTGAGTTCAATGTAAATAATTTTTGGAACCTCTACTTGGAATTCTCCAACTTGTGGTAAACTGCTCCCTTTCTGTCCCGTTACTCTCCACTACCTGTGATCACCCCAGCCCCCATCACTTGGTTTCTTTCTCTCCCCACCCACCCACTACATCTGCCCCTCACACATAAACTCTTGTTACTGGTTCCCCTTCCACCTCCCTCCCTGTATTTTACTCTCCTTCATCCTAGCCTCTCCAATTCTCTTCTTCCAACACTACTTCCCCCAAACCTTCAGGCTCCACTCCACACCTCATTCCCCCTCCACTCCTCTGAAGACCCCATATTCTTCCAACCCATTTTCCCTGAACACCCAAACCCTCCCCCCCCCAACTCTGATCTTCCAAATTTCTACCCTCCCCTGACCCTGCTGTGTCTTCACCATCCCCTCCAAACTTCCCATCTCTGAAGCAGAAGGTTCTATTCTCAGCAAGGGACCTTCCCTCCAACATCTGCACCTCAGTGAGTTCCGAGCCACGACGCTAAGCTCTTCTTCCTTTGCCTCTGTTGCTGAGCCTACTTCATTGACAAGGATTCCCCATCCCCCACCAATATCACCTTCTCCCACCTTCAGCCCTTTTCCTCCTAATCTTGGACACTTTATTGTGGTTTTCTGCCCACTCTGGATTTTGTCATCTCTAACTGCTGAGGAGACACCTACTGCCTTGACTTCAGCATTCCTCTCATTTATACACACCTCATTCAACCAGTCTCTGAATGCATAGCCCTCCACTCTCTCTGCACCAACCCCAACCTCATCATCAAATCTGAAGAAAAGGGGTTGCCATCCGAGGCCAGACAGCAATTCTTAGACAACTCCTCTTACTTGCCCCATTGAACAGGACCCCACTAAGGCACATCAAGACTGTTAAAAGGATTACTCCCTAGTAATAATGATCAGTTAGGCACAGAAAGAATCTGTATTTACTGACAAGTACCTTTATTGTATCAATGAAAGAGCATGTGAATTTATACAACAGAATGCCTGTGTGCACACCTACTAAGTTTTCCTGACCCTCCACAAACAGACAAAGAACAGAAAAGGTAATACCCGGATAAAGAGTCTCTGCTGGCCATGTGATCCTCATGGTCCCGATCTAATCTCTACGTGCTTTTGGGGTACCACATCCACAATAGTTGGTCTCTAGAGAGTTGTTGCTACCTTGCATTTGAAGCTTCTGTTTTTATATTCATTCCTTACCAGTTCAAATGTTGCATTTCTGTGTTACCGACTGTGGGTCATCTGACTGACCTACACCACCTTATTCACTCTGGTCCAAGCCAGCATCCATTTATTGCAAACAACAGGAATTCTGCAGATGCTGGAAATTCAAGCAACACACATCAAAGTTGCTGGCGAACGCAGCAGACCAGGCAGCATCTCTACGAAGAGGTGCTGCCTGGCCTGCTGCGTTCACCAGCAACTTTGATGTGTGTTGCATCCATTTATTGCCCTTCTTCAGCAAGTGACAGCTGGTAATTTATGGCCCTTTATTCTCAATCGGTTACCAAACCAATAACTAGCTCTAATCACTCAGAGCAGACACAGATTCCACTATTCACAAATCTGCATGTTTTATCTTGTCAAAGAACAGCTCACAAGTAACTTTATTTACCTGGAGCATCATTGTATCTACTTTAAAACACTGATTCAGCAAGCAAAACCAGTTCACAAAATGGCACTCTGCATTCCTTCGACCTCATGGCAAAATCAAAAACAATTGGTCTGTGTGCTTCCACTGTCTTTGATTCATTCAGATTCATTGATTTATAGACTGTAGGTCTTTCTGGCCAACAAGACATTGTCTTCCATACTATTTCTAACTCTGGAGATCTCCCATCCACTGCCACCAACCTCATAGTTGTCGTAACGTGCACTACTCATTTCTACCTCCTACCCAAGATCTACAAACCAAGCTGTCCCAGTAGGACTATTATTTCTTGCCCCACTGAACTCGTGAACACATACTTTAAATCCATTTTGTCCCGCTTGGTTCAGTCCCTTCCTACCTACGTCCATGACACTTCACATGCTTTTGATCACTTCAATCACATTCAATTCTCTGGCCCTGATCACCTTATTTTCACTATGGATGTCCAGTCCCTGTACACATTTATCCCCCATCAGGAAACTTTCCATTTCTTTCCGGGCAATAGACCCAACCAATTCCCCTCCAGCACCGCTCTCCTCCATCTGGCGAATCTCATTCTCGCCCTCAACCATTTTTTTTCTTTTAGTTTCTTTCACTTTCTCCAAACCTAAGATGTAGCCATGGACATTTGCGTGGGCCACATTGATACTTGCCTTTTTGTCAGCTCTGTGGAAGTCCAAAGTTGCAAACCTATATTGGTGATGGTCCCCAACACTTTCTGCACTACATTGATGACTCCACTGGTGCATCCATGCTGAGCACATGAACTTCTTCAACTTCCCACTGTTCTTTCAAATTTATTTGGTCTATTTCTGACACCTCTGTCCCCTTTCTTGATCACTCTGCCACCATATATGGAGACAGACTGTCTACTGATAACTCTTACAAATAGGCAATAGACTATACCTATCTTTACTTTAACTCTTCTCATGCTTGTAAAAATGATATTTCCTTTTATCGTTTCCTCTGTCTCTACTGCATCTATTCTCAGGATGAGGCTTTTCAATACAAGACATCCTTTTCCCTTCCATTTCCATTGATGGAGCCCTCACCCATCTCTTCTCCATTTCCCTCACATTTGCCCTCACCCTATCCTCCCGCCACCATAACAGGGATAGGGCTCTCCTTGTCCTTGCCCATCACCTCCATACCTAGATCATCATTCTCCATAACTTCTGCCATCTCAGTGGGATCCCACCACTGAGCATATCTTTCCCTCCAACCCCTTTCTCCA
Source organism: Mobula birostris (assembly GCF_030028105.1). Classification (NCBI taxonomy): domain Eukaryota; kingdom Metazoa; phylum Chordata; class Chondrichthyes; order Myliobatiformes; family Myliobatidae; genus Mobula; species Mobula birostris. The sequence goes on from NW_027275927.1 coordinate 312,830, forward strand.
TTCTCCATAGTGCTTGCTATCTCCGTGACTCTCTTATCCACTCATCTCTCTCCACTGATCTTATTCCAGGCACTCATCCCTGTAAGCATGATAAGTGCTACATCTTCCTCTACACATTCAAGACCAAACAGTTTTTCCAGGTGAAGTGACACTTCACCTGTGAGTCTGTCAGGATCATCCACTGTATGTGGTATTCTTGGTATGGCTTCCTCTACACTGGTGAGATCCAACTTAGATTGGGGATCCACTTCATTGAGCACCTTTGCTCTGTCTGTCCCAAAAGGCAGGAGGTCTCACTGACCACCATTTCAATTTGACTTCCTATTCTTATACCAACATGTCTGTCCATGGCCTCCTCTACTCCCATGATGAGGCCACTCTCAAGGTGGAAGATCAAAACCTCATATTATGTCTGGGTAATCTCCAACCTGATGATAACATTGATTTCTCTAACTTCTGATAATTTCTTCACCCTCCCTTTTTTCCCACCCCCTTCTCTCCTTTTTCATTCCCAATTCACCCCTTCTCTTTTCATCTGCCCATCTCCTCCCTCTGGTGCCCCTCCATCTTCCCTTTTTTTCATTGTCCACTGTCCTCTAGCCTTTTATCTCTTAAACCAATTGCCTCCCAGCTTCTTACAACATTCTCCTCACCCACGCACTCACCTTCCCCCTCACCTAGTCTCACCTATCGCTTGCCAATTTGTACGTCTTCCTCTCCTCTCATCTTATTATTCTGGCTTCTGCCTCTTTCCTTTCCAGTCCCGATGAAGTTTCCCAGCTTGAAATATCAACTGCTTACTCCTCTCCATAGATGCTGCAGACTTGCTGAGTTCCTCCAGCATTTTGTGCATGTTGCTCAATATTTCCAGCATCTTCAGAATCTCTTGTACATCAGATTCTAGCATTTGTGGTCCCTTATTGCTTCCACCCACCAGCTCCCAGTTCTCGTGCTAATTCTACTCTCCCCTCCCCCATGAACCTGTCACCTCTCCTCACCTAGACCTACCCCTTCCTTGCACACATTCCTACTTGTATATTATTGATGTAAATTGTATCTAAAGGATGGCTGTCTTTCTCCCCAACTCCAATGGAGCTGTTGTTTTTCCAGCCCAGCAACTTGTAACAGCAAAGTACCACATGGGGATGTTAAATTCTAAAGTTCTCTACGTGGATTGGGGCAGGTTGTTCTCTGGCAAGGATGTGATCGGTAGGTGGGAAGCCTTCAAAGGAGAAATTTTGAGAGTGCAGAAGTTGTATGTTCCTGTCAGGATTAAAGGCAAAGTGAATAGGAATAAGGAACCTTGGTTCTCAAGGGATGTTGCAACTCTGATAAAGAAGAAGAGGGAGTTGTATGACATGTATAGGAAGCAGGGAGTAAATAAGGTGCTTGAGGAGTATAAGAAGTGCAAGAAAATACTTAAGAAAGAAATCAGGAGGCCTAAAAGAAGACATGAGGTTGCATTGGCAGTCAAAGTGAAGGATAATCCAAAGAGCTTTTACAGGTATATTAAGAGCAAAAGGATTGTAAGGGATAAAATTGGTCCTCTTGAAGATCAGAGTGGTCGCCTATGTGCGGAACCAAAGGAAATGTGGGAGATCTTAAATAGGTTTTTTGCGTCTGTATTTACTAAGGAAACTGGCATGAAGTCTATGGAATTAGGGGAAACAAGTAATGAGATCATGGAAACTGTACAGATTGAAAAGGAGGAGGTGCTTGCTGTCTTGAGGAAAATTAAAGTGGATAAATCCCCGGGACCTGACAGGGTGTTCCCTTGGACCTTGAAGGAGACTGGTGTTGAAATTGCAGGGGCCCTGGCAGAAATATTTAAAATGTCGCTGTCTACAGGTGAGGTGCCAGTGGATGGAGAGTGGCTCATGTTGTTCTGTTGTTTAAAAAAGGATCGAAAAGTAATCGGGGAAATTATAGGCCGGTAAGTTTAACGTCGGTAGTAGGTAAGTTATTGGAGGGAGTACTAAGAGACAGAATCTACAAGCATTAGGATAGACAGGGACTTATTAGGGAGAGTCAATATGGCTTTGTGCGTGGCAGGTCATGTTTGACCAATCTATTGGAGTTTTTCGAGGAGGTTACCAGGAAAGTGGATGAAGGGAAGGCAGTGGATATTGTCTACATGGACTTCAGTAAGGCCTTTGACAAGGTCCCGCATGGGAGGTTAGTTAGGAAAATTCAGTCGCCAGGTATACATGGAGAGGTGGTAAATTGGATCAGACATTGGCTCAATGGAAGAAGCCAAAGAGCGGTAGTAGAGAATTGCTTCTCTGAGTGGAGGCCTGTGACTAGTGGTGTGCCACAGGGATCAGTGCTGGGTCCATTGTTATTTGTCATCTATATCAATGATCTGGATGATAATGTGGTAAATTGGATCAGCAAATTTGCTGATGATACAAAGATTGGAGGTGTAGACAGTGAAGAAGGTTTTCAGAGCCTGCAGAGGGACTTGGACCAGCTGGAAAAATGGGCTGAAAAATGGCAGATGGAGTTTAATGCAGACAAGTGTGAGGTATTGCACGTTGGAAGGACAAACCAATGTAGAACATACAGGGTTAATGGTAAGGCACTGAGGAGTGCAGTAGAACAGAGGGATCTGGGAATACAGATACAAAATTCCCTAAAAGTGTCGTCACAGGTAGATAGGGTCATAAAGAGAGCTTTTGGTACATTGGCCTTTATTAATCAAAGTATTGAGTATAAGAGCTGGAATGTTATGATGAGGTTGTATAAGGCATTGGTGAGGCCGAATCTGGAGTATTGTGTTCAGTTTTGGTCACCAAATTACAGGAAGGATATAAATAAGGTTGAAAGAGTGCAGAGAAGGCTTACAAGGTTGTTGCCGGGACTTGAGAAACTCAGTTACAGAGAAAGGTTGAATAGGTTAGGACTTTATTCCCTGGAGCGTAGAAGAATGAGGGGAGATTTGATAGAGGTATATAAAATTATGATGGGTATAGATAGAGTGAATGCAAGCAGGCTTTTTCCACTGAGGCAAGGGGAGAAAAAAACCAGAGGACATGGGTTAAAGGTGAGGGGGGAAAAGTTTAAAGGGAACATTAAGGGGGGCTTCTTCACACAGAGAGTGGTGGGAGTATGGAATGAGCTGCCAGACGAGGTGGTAAATGCGGGTTCTTTTTTAACATTTAAGAATAAATTGGACAGATACATGGATGGGAGGTGTATGGAGGGATATGGTCCGTGTGCAGGTCAGTGGGACTAAGCAGGAAATGGTTCAGCACAGCCAAGAAGGGCCAAAGGGCCTGTTTCTGTGCTGTAGTTTCTATGGTTCTTTGAAAGTTTGGAGGTTAGAACATTTGGACTGTTTAAAGTAGAGGTAGATAAGTTTATGAAATATCAGGGAATTGAGGGCTATGGAGGAGAAGAGTTGAGGCCTGGGGAAGATCAAGATGATGATGTTAAATGGCAGGCAGGATTGAGGGGCTCACTGGCCAACTATTCCAATATTATTGTGTTCTTATCCACGTGTGCAAGAATGGTTTGTGGGTTCCCATCCCTTTCTAACCTGTAAGGAGGCATCTTGCCTTTCCTTTGGGATAGTGGATTGGATGCGGCAGGAATTGGCCATCGTTGGCTGCATTCTCCTGCAAGAGCTGGCCAATACTTCCAGCAACCAGAGTTGAAATTTTTCATGTGTTTGAACCTTAGAAAGGTTCATAGTCTCTGTAGCTCTTGTTCAGTAGTCAGCTAATGCAGTTTAAGTAGCATAGAAGCTTGTAGTCAAAGAGAGAGCTATGGCTGGCACTTGATGTAAGACTGTTACCTGTTTCAGTCCCAGTCTGCACCTTGCTGTCTTCTTCAATTTGATAACATTTTATATGATGCAGGTACTTTTGTTAAAGTCATTTTGCAGTTTGCTAAATGATGTGGGAATGTTTCTTTTCAGAGACGACCAGAAAGCCTTGGGAAAGAACAAGTACTGTAAATGGCAACAAATCACCAGTAATTTCCAGGTATGGTTTTTAAGACATTAGGATTTTAATGCAGACAGGCAGGCTGACAGCGTAGCGTAGCTTGTTAATCACTGAAATCTGTAGACTGTGGAAGGGTGTCAGTATGTCTTCACATAATGAATGTCCAGTGGGAGTCTGGCTTCTAGCTGGTCATGAGAGATTGGGGAAGGGAGAACATTCTTACAATTGATCAAAGTGACAATGACTGAGACCAGCTTGTCCACTTGCAGAATGCTGGAAGCTAGAAGAATGGGAGTGGAAATATGTGGAGGTGGATGGGGCAGAGGAAAGAAGCAAAGAATTGAAAAGAGCTTTTTTTAAAAAAACAATACTTCTTGCTGTTACAAGGGCCCAGAACTTTCATGTTCACACCTTTGTCTGCAAGGTCCAAATTGCCAAAGCAGTAACTAAGCTTGAGTATCTGTTGTTTGTTTGGAATTTGGGTTTGCTATTTTATTGACCATTAATTTATATAATGGCTGGCTTGGTTCAATGATATTGGAGACAGAAGTTTGTGGTTTCAAGCCCCACCAAAGCATGGATGGCAAGTCTAGGTACACAGAAAATGTAACCAACAATTTTGCAGTACATTGTTGTCATCCAGCCAACATAGTAGTGTGGTTAGCAATCGGCAGCTTCAGGTTTTACCCCATAACCCTTCACATAGTAACTGGTGACACTCCTGTGGGGAAACCCAACAGGGACATGAGATTCTGTGGATGCTGCAAATCTTCAGCACCACACAAATTATTGGAAGAACTCAGCAGGTCAGGCAGCATCTATGGAGGGAAATAAACAGTGGATGTTCATGGCAGAGACCTTTCATCGCGTCTCAACGGGAATTGTGCTCTAATAGCTTGGATTTTGTGGTTACTGCGATGAGAATGCTGTTCCATTCCAACATCTGGTGATACATGATATGGGTTTATCCTTTACCATCTGAACGGTGTCCATTCAGATTCTTTCCACAGGTCCTTATATGTTCAATTTTGTACATCTGGAAGAAAGGAGCATGATTTTTCATTAACTTTTTATATGTTTAACAGAACATTAAATTAACATTGACATATCCACAAAGCTATGATATAGTAGGAATATCCATTATTTGGGTATTAGGGAATTAAAATCCATATCTCCAAATCTAGTTTTTAAAACTAGAGGTTTTGTTGAGCTGTGCTATTTCAAATCTAGGAATTCATGATACTTCACATTGACCAAATATCTCCAGTGGAGTTCTCATCAATTCTGAGGGGCAGACTAATTCATCAGTCCTGAGATCTCAACTCAAAGTGGAATTGTATTATTAATAATAGTTGTTCATACTGTAATGATGGTAAATGCTGCTAGTTTGGTCACTGTGGCAATTCTGACAATTACCTTTGTCTTCTCATTGGACAGCTGGTATGCTTCACAAATGAGAAAAGAGAGGATGAGTCTTGAAGTTTGTCTGTCATGACTGGGAGCTTCTCTGTGTTCCACTCTCCTGCCAACAATAACAGTACAGAGATTTGGTTTTAAACCCTGCACTTGTCTGTAGTACATTGTTCAATACTGGCAAATGACTGAGCATGGCATCTCAGTTTATCTGTTTGGATTTATTCTCAGAAATAAGTTTGTCGTGTATTTATTTGGTATCTTCCACAATATCAGGACATCCCAAAGGATTTTTTTTTTTTTTTTTTAGCTTTTAGACAGCTATAGTTATAGATGTTCTTCAGAAAAAGACTGAGAAAGGGATCAGGCCAGAAAGTAGACGATGGTAATTGGATAAACCATATTGCTTTGGAAGAGCAGTGCAGACTTAAGAGGATGAATGGTCAATTACCAGTCCAATTTCCTATGATGTCAACATTGCACAGATAAAGGTCAAACAAACAACACTATGATGATGAACAAATAATTTGCTTTAATAATATTGATTAAAGGTGAAACATTGATACACTTGGAATTGCCTCTGCTCTATGGGATAATTCCATGGGATTATTTTATTCCCACTTGAGGGAGTAGATATGAATATCTTAATATCTAAAAGATTAAGCCAGGCTTCATTTTGTTGAGTATAGTCTAAATCAGTGTATCCACATACTAACTTTGGATCACATGGTTTTTGTGTTCTAATATTTTAGTTTCATTGTTTGGTGATTTATCAGTATAATTGTGTTCAGCTCACACATACGTTTCCTTCAATAATATACCTTCCTGATGTCACAAAGAAAGGTGTTTAGGTTTAATATCTATACTTGCCAGTACAGGTAGATGCTACATTATCTAGAAGTCTTGTATGATGCTGCAGTACACTTTTGATTTACCTCAGAATTGTCTCCTTGCAGTTCATCTCAGCAGGCAGCAGTTCAAATGCAAAATGCTGCTGATGCTAGAAATCTGAAAAAAGCAGGAAATGCTTGGCAAGGCAAGCAGCATCTCTGAAGAGAGAAACAGAGTTAATGTTTTCAGAATGACCTTGAAATTGAAATATGGGGTCTTAAGACAGAATAAATTGTAAATGGGTGGAGAGGAGAGAGCAGAACAAATGGCAAAGTCTCTGCTAGACAAAAGGCTGAAGAGATCAATAGATGTAATAGTCAGTTGAGTAAGTAAAAAGTGGTTATTGGACAAGTTTGGCACAAAAATGGGCCAGCAGGAGATGTGAGTGCAGAATAATTATCAACATTAACCAGAAATTCTGAAACAAATGCTTGAAATCTGAACGAAGCATACAGTTACTCTTTTTTTTTTAGCATTGAGTTCAAGTAATTATGACTTCATGGGAAGATGAACTTCATGACTTCTAATTCCCCCTCTCACTCTGACCTTTCCATCCACTGCCTTCTGCACTGTTCTACTGAAACCAACAGAAACCAACCAATTTCCCCCAGGATCATTAAAGTATGACTATGAATGACACTATGTTCAGTTTTGGAATATCAGCATTCCTGGCATTTGTTTTGGATTTCCAGCTCTTGTTTGGCATTTCTCTGGTAATTTCAGTTATTTTACATTTCCAACTTCTGCGGAGTTGAGCCATTATTCCTTTATTGTCACCTTTCATTTTGCATTGTCATACTTGGTTACTCAAACTCTCCTGTCTTCCACCTGACTGCAGATCTTCTACCTTTGTTCTCTTCTCCTCCTCCCCCAATTGCCTGCATCATAAGCTGTATAACTTTCCCCGGAAAGTTCTTTGCCATGAAGCATTAACTCTGTTTCTCCTTCTACAAATACTACCTGACTTGCAGAATAATTACAGCATTTTCTGGTGATTATTCTGTAACAGCTAATTGCGCTATGTTTTTGCCATGTTACAGGTCTTGTTGAACTGTAGATTCATAACAACCGCCCAGTGCTGGTGGTCTTTTTATTCCTTGGGTGGTAAACAGTCCACTATTCACAATTGTCTTGAACTGATCTCTGTCATATTTGCTTCTGTTGTAGCTTGGTAGTTAGTCTATTATTATCATGTGTATTGAGATCCAATGTTGAAGCCGCTATTTACTTAAGGAATAAACTATTTTCTGGATCATTGAATTTTAGATTTTACTTTTGTATTTCAAAATAACCTTTTTAAAATGCAAATTGAACCAGTAGCAGCAGTTAACTAGAGAAATAAGTATTGAAGTTACACATCAGCACTGCCAGCATTTGTGTGCCCAGTCCCCAATGGTTTTATTTAATAGAAAATCAAAATAATTGCAGCTGCTAAAAATCTGAAATAAAATCCCAAAAAACTCTGGGATACTCAGTAGGCCATGCAGCATCTGTGAGAGTGAAACAATTAATGTTTTGAATTAATGACGCATTATCAGATGTGGGTGATGCTCAATTCCTCTGCTTCATCTAACCCAGGGAGATAAATTTTCAAGCTTAATTTTCTTTCTCCTAGACGAGATTCTCCGTGGAAAAATCAGCTGATCTCTGACAAGTTCAATGACACACTAAACAGGTACCAGTTGGCCTGTTGAGTTTGTTTATGCAATGGAAAACTTGGTGTGCATTACCAGAGGTGCCCAAAAGGGGTCAGAGCCCCACTCTGCATGGGTTTGAGAGAGTGTGCGCCGATCTGCATGCTGTGTGAGCTTTGGTTGGGACCCAAGTGTTCTCTTGTTTTATTTTATTTTCTTTGCTTTCTCTTGCTTTTTGTGACCAGTGCCTTTCTAGGATGGGTTACAGGTAGGGTTCAGAATTCCCATTACACTTGCATTGAATTTAACTATGACCTGAGTATCTGAAGATATAACTATTGAGGATGGAGCAGTCATCAAACTGTTGCGTCCTTTTGTAATGAGAGGCACATGAATTTTATTATAAGAATTTCCATCAGACCTACTTCTGCTGCAGCACTCCCAGGTCTCTTCCAGCACAGATACTTGCCATTGCTACCCCAGAGCTGGGGATACTTTCCATTGAGCTTGCCCGTTGAACATTGGGCCCACAATAGCTTCTGATTAATGTGAAAGGCCAAATGGATGTATCCTGGTCATACTGGCAATGTTAATACCAAGCTCTGTCTCTACATATCACTCCACATAAACCACGTCCAGCAATTTTTAAATCATATAGCACAGAAACTAACCTTTGTCCCACATCCATGGACCTGTACTAATACCTTAAACCTTGTTAATGTCCCTGCCTCAACCACTTTCTCTGGCAGCTCATTCCATGTACTGACCGCTCTCTGGGTGAAAATGTTGTTCTTCAGGTTCTTTTTACATTTTCCACTTTCACCTTAAATCTATTGTACGGTCTCAACCTGTCACCATAACTCAGTCCCTTGTGTCCCGATAACCAAAGCTGAATATAATATTCCAATTGCAGCCTCACCAATGTTTTGTACAACTACAATTAGCATCCCAGTTTCTATACTCATTGCCCTGATTGATAAAGAGCAGTGTGCCAAAAGCCACAGTCATCAACCTGCAACAAGTAGGACTTGTATTCCTTGGTCTGTCTGTTCCCAAAATACAGTACCTCGCTCTTATCTGAATTGAGGTTGATAATGAGTATAGAAAGGGGTTTACTGGCATTACTACCATGATTTGGTTACTTTGTTTTTCCTGGTGTTGGAGGCAAGCTGAACTGTCACGCTGGTCAAAATCTACGTGGAATTGTGACAGGTTTCTTCGAATGATGCCAGTCACATCTTCATGTCACTGCAGGGTAAGTCAGGGAGTGTTATACAGTACCTTGTTAAAGTATTCAGCCTCCAACCCTTTATTCACATAAATAAGTATTACAACCACGGATTTTGACCAATTTAACTGTGAATCACATGCTCCCTTTTTCATAGTAGTGCCCACCTCCAAAAAAAGGCGGGGGGGGGAGGGATTGTAAAACATGAAAAACTAAAATGTCAGCAGTTCTAAAGTATTTCCCCCCCCCGCACTTTGCTCAGTTGAACCCCCTCTCACAACTATTATAGTCAGTTGTGATATTGGATAAGTCTCTATTAGCTTTGCACAATGTGATGGAGCAAGACATCCATTCCTCATTGCAAAATTGCTCAAGTTGTGTCAAGTTAGTTGGGGAGTGACATTGGACAGCAATGTTGAGGTCTTGCTGGAGATGTTCATTCGGTTAAGGTCAGAACTCTGGGCCATTCAGGGATATCAATTTTCTTCATTTGAAGCCACTCCATGGTTGCTCTGACAGTTTGCTTTGGGTAGTTGACTTACTGAAAGACTAGCTTCCTCCCCAGTTTAAGCCTTCTGCCAAAGGCTAACAGGTTTTTATCCAGGATTTCTCTGTATTTAGCAGCATTCGTTTTTTTTTAAATTATTATTTATTGGTTGGTTGAGATGCTGCACGGAATAGGCCCTTCCGGCCCTTCACCAGCAATCCCCCAATTTAATCCTAGCCTAATTATGGGACAATTTGCAATGACCAACTCCATCAATCCTGACCAGATTTCCAGTCCCTACTGCTGAAAAGCATCGCCATAGAATGATGGCATTACCTGGCTGATGCTCAGTATTAGACTTACGCCACACGTACTGCTTAGAGTCGAGGCCAGAAAGTTCCACATTAGTCTCATCTAACTACAAGACCTCCTTCCACATCTTTACAGTACCTTCTAAGTGATGCCTTGCAAAGTCTTTACGGGCAAGGATTTTTTGTTTGTTAGCTGGGGTTTCTTTCTTACACTTTCATAAATACCCTTATTTTGCAAGGCTTGAGAGATTGTGGCACCATGAACTTCATCTCCAGTTGCAGCCACTGACTTTTGCAGCCCACTCAGAATGTCTGTTGGTAACACAGTAGCCTCTCTTACGAGTGCCATTCTTCTCTGGTGACTAAGTTTTGAGGGGTGCTGTAACCTCAGCAGGATGATTGGGTTTCATATCTTTTCCCACTTTTTCATTATGGATCGCCCTGAGCTCTGAGGTATGTTCAGTGCCCATGAGAAGATCTTGGGCCCTTCCCCAGATTTGTGCTTCTCTATTATAATTTCCCTGATTTGTCTTGAATGCTCTTTTGTCTTCATTTTGGTTTTGGTCTCTTAAAAACCTACCAATACTGTTGGACCTTACAGTGAAAAGGGTAATTATCCTTATGAATTAATTGAAAACAGGTGATCCTCCAATTTTCTACAACAAGTAGTGTGAGTTGGTAAGGTAATATACAGTATTGCACCTGAGGAAAGTTAGTGTAATTACAAAGGGGATGAATAATCTTTCAGCCTCACAATTTTGGATTTTTAACGTTCAGTAAATTGCTGACAGGATTTGGATTTTTTCCTTTTCATTTGACAGGATACATAATGTTTTGTAGATTAGCTCAAATAATCTCTAGTATATTTTAAATTTTAGAAAATGAGATAGTAAAATGTGAAAATAGTTGTGGGGGTTTAATACTTTTTCAAGGTACTGTAGATGTCTCTTTGGATATGTAGAAGGGATTCAGTAAGGTTCTCCACAAAGTTTAAAGTGTAAAGAAGACAAGATTGCAGATGCTAGAAATCTTGAGCAATGCACAAAAAATGCTGGACGAACTCCGTGGTTTAGGCAGCATCTGTGGGGTGGAGGGGGGAATGGTGTGATGAAGCCTGCATCAGTACTTTCACGCTACATAGATTTAATGAAGAAATGATGTTTAGATACAGTTTTGTGAACTGTCAAGTTATTGTTGGCTATATGAATGTTGCCATACAAACTAAGTGTGAGCAGGACTATGACATGTCATGTTCACGGTGGAGAAAAGAGAAGTATTCGTTTTGGGAAGTATACGTTAGCAGATGAAAAAGGAATGGTCACAAATTATTGAACACAGTGGAAAATGGATAAATCATAGAGTTTATTTCAACAACTCTGTCAACATGTCCAAACAATTTGTGGGGGAACAAATCTCAACAATGGTGTATTGGAGGGATACAGTAAGGATTAGTCTGTACGTTGGTGATGCTTGATGAGTTAGTTTAATCTGTCATGTAATTACTTGATTTTAAATATTTAAGGGTGTTCCATTTTTAAGGCATCAGTTAGAGCAAATACGAAGTTCTTTCCACAGAAAGGTGCAGGGTTCAGAACAAGGAGGCACTGTGCCAGTGTTTCAGGAGTGGCGATTTCTCTAGCAAGGGATGGAAGGTTATAAAGTTGGGTAATTGCAGCTGAAATGTGGGTGAGCCATGAAGATGAAACACTGAACAGGCCCTTGAGCCAAACTCTGATTGTTCTTGTATCTGGCTAAATTCAGTACTTCGACTGCTCTCCCACCTGCTTCTGTCACCACCAGGCACCAGGCCCCCCCTACGTAAAAGAAATTTGCTCGTAAATCTCCTTTAAACTTCCTCCTCTCATTTTAAAGCTCTTCCTTCTACTGTTTGATATCTACACTCTGGATCAAAGACTTTGACTATCTACTTTTCACACGCCTCCTATAATTTAATAAACTTCTATCAGGTTTCCCCGCAGTCTCTGATGCTCCAGGATTGTCCATCCTCTCTTTGTAGGTACGTCATCAAGGTAAATTGTGGAAGACGTTAATGGGCATCCTCCTGTTGCTGTGCTTCTGCTGTTGTGTGCGTAATCAGATCAGTTACAGTTTCACTCACGTGCCGTTTTATGTCATGAATGTGATACAGTAATTTAGATCAGTATGTACCCTTCAGAGTAATTCACTGAACCTGAATGAAACAGCAAGAATTGTATTAAATGTAAAGCATTCCTAAAATCTGTGCTGTTTTTCAGAAGGGTAAGAGTTGTAAAGATGAGCATCAAATAATTATCTTGGGCAGTAACACTCAAAAACTTCGTGTGAGTTTAAGGTATTCTTGCTAAAGGCCTGTTAGAGAGTTGGGTCCAGTTTCTTCCAGTCTAGCCGAGTCAAGAAATCAGCCTTGTAACTCTGCCTCTGTGACTGGAGTAATTGTCTTTGATCAGAACACAAAATCAGGTGTGGCTGGCTGCATCTTTAAAATGTGTTTCATCTTCAACCTTCCTTGTATTGATTTTTGTTTGTGATTGTGGACACAAATAAATGCAATTTCTTTGAAATGCCTCTATCCTCTGCTAAGCTTTGAGGAGTTGTGGTGGTGATGTTTTGCATCTATGGATGGCATAGAGTGTAGATTGGGGTGATGTGGGCTTATTTGTTTAGTGAAGTGACTGATGTGTGCCAACTAATGGCATGAAGAGCAAATGAGATAATGAATTGACATGCAGAAAGCTAATAAACAGGAGCAGCTTGGAGCTTCAAGCTTTTCACAGCCATTACTGTTGAAAGGGATGGATTTCTTTGTGTGGGCTTTTCAGTGATCCCCTTACTGGACCCCAGTGGGGACGTGATTTTGAGAATCTGCTGTTTTCTGTATATCATTGCAGGAATTCTCTCGGTGGTAGTAGGTGAAACCAGATGATTTGTGTTTTTGTTTTAAGATTTGTCACGTTAAGTTAAGTCATCTTTCTGTAATAAAAAAATGTAGACTGGTGTCCAGCAGTCAGGGTAAATGAGGCTAATAACTACTGACTCTTGTTCCTTATAATCCCATAGCTTGTTCTAAGCTGCTCCCTGGGTAACTGCTCGATTTCTATTTCAGAAGCAAATCCACACCAAGTGGACAGCCAAACACCAATGGTGTACAAGCAGAGATCTTCGATTATGACAGATTGAAACAGGTATGGTCAGCAACTTTTTAGTAATTTCCTTTCCCACATTATTTTGCTTTGTAGGTTTGTACCTACAGGCAACCTGTTGCCGTTCTTCCCGCTTGTGAAACTGAGCTTTTCCTTCAAATGTTTGTGTGCAGTTACTAATCCTGCTCCATTTCCAGCTGCATAATCCCTGCTCTTCTCTGCTGTAGGTCACAGGGCATTAAGTACCCGTCCTGGTGTGTTTGGATCTGAAGCTAGACATTGGTTGATCAGTACAATTTTCCTTTTTTTTTAAAGACTAGCTATTTTGTTTTTTAAACAGGATATCTTGGAAGAAATGAGGAAGGAGCTTCAGAAGCTAAAGGAGGAACTTATTGATGGTGAGTGTCACCACACTTCTATTTTGCTATTAGGTAGCAATCTTTCACTTGCTTCAGTGTTGTTGATCTCTGCATCCAAAAGCAGGTAATATCAGTAATCTAGCAGATTCTTAAACCTGCTGGATTAAAGCAATTTAATCTCTCCAGGAACACATAGGCATTGGAGAAAACTAATCCTGTTCCAAAGGTCAGAATACAAGGACATTCTGAGGAGAAACAAATAAGTTGAAAGTTTATACAATTATGACTGCCCAATTGGAATGCAGAGAAATGTATTTTAGTTAACATACTTAGTCTCTACATAACTGTAAAAAGGTTATTGATCTGAAACATCTGGCACATAGAAATCTACAGCACATTACAGGCCCTTCGGCCCACAATATTGTGCCAACCACGTAACCTACTCTAGAAACTGCCTAGAATTACCCCACTGCATAGCCCTCTACTTTTCTAAGCTCCATGTACCTATCTAAGAGTCTCATAAAAGACTCTATTGCATCCGCCACCATCACCTTCAGCAGCGGTGCATTCCATGCACCGATCACACTCTGTGTGGAAAAACTTGCCCCTTCATGTTAGCCTTTTCAGCCCTGGGAAAAAGCATCTGGCTATCCACATGATCAATGCCTCTCTTCATCTTATACACCTCTGTCAGGTCATCTCTTATCTGCCATCACTCCAAGGAGAAAAGGCCAAGTTCACTCAAACTGTTCTCATAAGGCATACTCTCCAATCCAGGTAACATCCTTGTAAATCTCTTCTGCACGTTCTCTGTAGTATCCACATCCTTACTGTAGTGAGGTGACCAGAACTGAGCACAGTACTCCAAGTGGAGTCTGACCAGGGTCCTTTATAACTGTAACATTACCTCTTGGCTCATAATCTTATTCCCACGGTTGATGAAGGTCAACACACGCCTTCTTAACAACACTGCCAACCTGCACAGCAGCCTTGAGTGGCCTATGGACATGGACTCCATGATCTCTGTGATCCTCCACACTGCCAAGAGTCTTCCCATTAATACTATATTCTGTCTTCAGATTTGACCTACCAAAATGAACCACTTTACACTTACCTGAGTTGAACTCCATCTGCCACTTCTCAGCCCAGTCTGCATCCTGCTGATGTCCCACTGTAACATCTGACAACCCTCAAGACTATCTACACCACCCCCAACCTTTGTGTCATCAGCAAATTTACTAACCCACCCTTCCACTTCTTCATCCAGGTAATTTATAAAAATCACAAAGAGGAGGGGTCCCAGAAGATAACTGTGGAACACCACTGATCACCGACTTCCAGTTAGAATATGAACCATCTACAACCACCCTTTGCCTTCTGTGGGCAAGCCAATTCTGGATCCACAAAGCAAGGTCGCCTTGGATCCCATGCCTCCTTACTTCCTGAACGAGCCTGGCATGAGGAACCTTATCAAATGCCTTACTGAAATCCATATACACTGCATCCACTACTCTACCTTCATCAATGTGTTTTGTTACATCCTCGAAGAATTCAATCAGGCTCGAAAGGCTTGACTTGCCCTTGACAAAGCCATGCTGACTATCACTAATCACATTATGTCTCTCCAAATGCTTATAAATCCTGTCTCTCAGGATCTTCTCCAACAACTTGCCCAGCACTGAAGTAAGACTCACTGGTCTATAATTTCCTGGGTTATCTCTACTCCCTTTCTTGAACAAGGGAGCGACATTTGCAACCTTCCAGTCCTCTGGTACTTCTCCTGTCCCCATTGATGATGTAAAGATTATCGCCAGAGGCTCAGCAATCTCCTCCCTCACTTCCCACAGTAGCCTGGGTATATCTAATCTGGTCCCAGTGACTTATCTAACTGTCCTGCCAAATGTTTTCAGCCCACAACGTCTACTGTACTTTTTTCCATAAATGCTGCCTGGCCTGCTGAGTTCCTCCATTTTATGTGTGTTGCTCGGATTTCCAGTATCTACAGATTTTCTCTTGTTTGTGACTTATCTAACTTAATGCTTTTCAAAAGCTCCAGCACATTTTCTTTTTTAATGTTTATACACTCAAGCATTTCAGTCCACTGTAAGTCATCCCTACAATCGCCACGGTCCTTTTCTTTGGTGAATACTGAAGCAAAGTATTCATTAAGTACCTCCGCTACCTCCTCCAACTCCATGCACACATTTCCACTATCGCTCCTGATTGGTCCTATTTTCACACGGCTCATCCTCTTGCTCTTCACGTACTTGCAGAATGCCTTGGGGTTTTAGTCATAGTCATACTTTATTGATCCCGGGGGAAATTGGTTTTTGTTACAGTTGCACCATAAATAATTAAATAGTAATAAAACCATAATAGTTAAATAGTGATATGTAAATTATGCCAGGAAATAAGTCCAGGACTAGCCTATTGGCTCAGGGTGTCTGACCCTCCAAGGGAGGAGTTGTAAAGTTTGATGGCCACAGGCAGGAATGACTTCCTATGACGCTCTGTGTTGCATCTCGGTGGAATGAGTCTCTGACTGAATGTACTCCTGTGCCCACCCAGTACATTATGTAGTGGATGGGAGACATTGTCCAAGATGGCATGCAACTTGGACAGCATCCTTAATCCTGCTCGCCAAGGCCTTCTCACAGTCCCTTCTAGCTCTCCTAATTTCATTCTTTCAGCTCCTTCCTGTAACCTTGTAATTTTCTAGAACTCTATCAGTACCTAGTTTCTTGAACCTTTCGTAAGCTTTTTTCTTTTTAACTAGATTTTCCACATCCTTTGTACCCTACCATCCTTTCCCTGCCTCGATGGAACATGCCTAAGCAGAATGCCATGCAAATGTTCCCTGAACGCTTGTCAAATTTCTGCTGTGCATTTCCCTGAGGACATCTGTTCCCAGTTTATGCTAAGTTCCTGCCTAATAGTATCATATTTCCCCCTACCCCAGTTAAATGTTTTCCCAATTTGTCTGCTCCTATCCCTCTCCAGCTCTATGGTAAAGGAGATAGAGTTGTGATCACTACCTCCAAAATGCTTTCCCACTGAGAGATCTGATACCTGACCAAGCTCATTTCCCAATACCAGATCAAGTACAGCCTCTCCTCTAGTTGGCTTATCTACATATTGTGTCAGGAAACCTTCCTGGACACACCTAACAAACTCCACCCCATCTAAACCCCTTGCACTAAGGAGGAGCCAGTCAATATTAGGAAAGTTAAAATCTCCCTTCACAACAACCCTACTATTATTGCACTGTTCCAGAATCTGCCTCCTTATCTGCTCCAAGATGTCTCTGTTACTATTGGGGGGGGGGGGGGGGTCTATATTAAAAGAAAGCACCCTGTAGAGCTATTGCCCTCTTCCTGTTTTTGACTTCCAGCCACACTGACTTCCTCCTTTTTTGCAGCCTTGACACTACCCCTGATTAGTAGTGCCACACCCCCACCTCCCTCCCTCAAAATGGAATCTTATTGTTAAGGGGGACAGCCACAGGGTTGCTTTCCACTACCTGATGCTCTGCCTTCCCTCTCCTGAGAGTTACCAACTTAACCGTCACCTGTGGCCCTGGTGCGACTACCTGCCTGTAGTTCCTATCAATCACCTCCTCACTTCCCCTTATAAGCTGACGCACCTGGTGCAGATGCAGCCATCAGGGAGGCTGGAAGTTTCCCAGATATCCCACATCTGACAGCCAGAGCAGAAAACTCCCCTTGTAATCATACCCACTATTCTTAAGTTGGAGAAAAAAAGAGTTTTGAATCTAATTTACCTTCGTCCTCTCCAAAGCTCTGATGAGGCAAAGCCCTGCCACTCTGTTTCTATCCCCCCCCAGATGCTGCACATTATTTTGGAGTGTGTCTAATATTTTCTTTTTTTTAAATCTAGATTACTGATCCCTAATATTTGCTACCATTTAGTGTAAACTTCACATCAATCTGTCCTGCTGAAATCCACAGCTATTATGTGGTTTGCAATATTCCCAGGTTTTGTCTTGTCTTCACCTTTGAAAGTATGCCCTGTACATATTATCCCAGGTTACTGAAGCATTGACATTAACTCTGGTGCCTGGGCTGCACAGATATATGACTGTCATCACTGGGCATTACAACATTGTAGCTAAGGTACTTATCTGCTATCCGGAATCCTAGGTGGTCAAGTTTAAATATTGTGATGGAAACTGGAGAATTTCACCAGTTTCATAGCCAAAACCTCATGTGGTTCCTAAATCTGTCCTCCTTACGTTTACTGTATACCTACACCATCGTGGTTGCCTCTTCATTGTCTCTCCGTTCAGAGGTAGACACAAAGTGCTGACCCTGCAAGAGACATTCACTCCAACATTAATAAATGTGATTCATCCATGCTCCCCTGCTTGTCTTCTGGTCATTATCACTGTTCATTAAATTTTCAAGCATCCAAGCACAACAGTTGCCCTACATTTATCCATTCTCACCTGTATTTAATCAAATAACTCAATCAAATTTGGCAGGTAAATTGTCTAACAAATCTATGTTGGCTGTCATTTAATAATCCAAGTTCTTACAGATAATTTTGCCTCAAATTGTGGTATCATAAGGTATCCAAAGGATCTCCAATTAGGCTGATGGGCTTATCGTTATTTGGTTTAACCCTCAGACTTTGCAACTCCAAAATAAATCCATGCCTGAGAAGTAATGAGAACAGGGGCATACTCAGCTGAGTTTATTCTGTTCACTCAGATGCAGGCTATTAGAGTCTGACCTTCATTTACCTGCCTTGGTTCTGTCAGCCTGTAACATTATGCTTGACTGGATCCAAGCTCTCAACAGCTTAGAGTTGAGAGCAGCATCCTACATCACCTCTGAACTAATTTTATTGTATAACCTCTCCACCACCCATCTCTTCAACTTATTCTGTTGTCCAGTCATATTAAAACAATACACTTAAATCAGCCCTTATTTTGTGCCTCTAATTTAATCTTTAAATTTGTGATGTTATGCTGAAACTGCTGGAAGCATTACCGGACGTTTGAGAAATCGATGTTCATGTCGTTGGGTTGGAGGCTATCAAAGCGGAATATAAGGTGTTGTTCCTCCAACCTAAGTGTGGCCTTATCCTGACAGTGGAGGAGGCTATGGATGAACGTATCAGAATGGGAAGTAGAATTAAAATGGGTAGCCACTGGGAGATTCTTCTTTTTCTGGTGGACAGAGGATAGGTGCTCAGCGAAGCGGTCTCCCAATCTATGTCGGGTCTCACTGATATACAGGAGGCACCAGACACAGTATATAACCCCAACAGACTCTCAGATGAAGTGTCGCCTCAGTTGGAAGAACTGTTTAGCGCCCTGAATGATAGTGAGGGAGATGGTGTAAGGGCAGGTGTAGCACTTTTTCCACTTGCGAGGATAAGTGCCAGGAGGGAGATCAGTGGGGAAGGATGAATGGACAAGGGAGTTACGTAGGGAGTGATCCCTGCAGAAAGCAGAAAGTGGGGGTGATAGATGTTCTCATTTGTGGGATCCCATTGGAAGTGGCGGAAGTTTTGGAGAATTATGTGCTGTACATGGAGGCTGGTGGCATGGTAACATAGAAGCATAGAAAATAGGTGCAGGAGTAGGCCATTTGGCCCTTCAAGCCTGCACCGCCATTCAGTACGATCATGGCTGATCATCCAACTCAGAACCCTGTACCAGCCTTCCCTCCATACCCCCTGATCCCTTTAGCCACAAGGGCCATATCTAACTCCCTCTTAAATATAGCCAATGAACTGGCCTCAACTGTTTCCTGTGGCAGAGAATTTCACAGATTCACCACTCCCTGTGTGAAGAAGTTTTTCCTCATCTCAGTCCTAAAAGGCTTCCCCTTTATCCTCAAACTGTGACCCCTCGTTCTGGACTTCCCCAACATCAGAAACAAACTTCCCCAACATTGGGAACAAGTAGGTGAGGACAAGGAACCCTATCCTTGGTAGGGTGGCAGAAGGATGGGGTAAGAGCAGATGTGTGTGAAATGGAAGAGATGCGGTTGAGGGCAGTGTTGATAATGGAGGGAGGGAAGCCCCTTTCTTTGAAAAAGGACGACATCTCCTTCATTCTTCAGCCTTAACGTGAGAGCAGATGTGGTGGAACCAGAGGAATTGAGAGAAGAGATGGCATTTTTATAAATAACAAGGTGGGACGAGGTACAGTCCAGGTATAGTACAGGTATAGTCCAGGTAAAGTACAGGTATAGTACAGGTTGTTTGTGATTGGATTACTGTTTGGCTGAAGCTGAGGTGAGGAAGATCCTGGCCAGAGTCAACCCATGCAAAGCTGCAGGGCCTGATAATATATCAGGTCAGGTTCTGAAAGACCATGCAACCCAGCTAACAGATATATTCTGCATCTGCCTGGAACAATCCATTGTTCCCTCAGTTTTCAAGGCAGCCACCATCATTCCAGTGCCAAAGAAGACCTCAGTAACCTATCGACTATCTTCTGGTGGCATTAACATCGGCTATTATAAAATGCTTGGAGTAGTTGGTCATGGAGCACATTAAAGCCTTTCTCCTGGCTGCACTGGACTCCTTCCAGTTTACTTATCGCTCAAGTCGATCCACTGATGATGCAATAGCCTCTGCCCTGTCCCACCTGGAAAATGGGGTCTCATATGCCAGACTGCAGTTCATAAATTTAAGTTCAGCATTCAGTACCATCATACCCCAGAGACTGGTGGGGAAACTGTCCTCGCTGGGTCTCAACACCTCCCTCTGCAATTGGATACTGTACTTCTAAACAGTAAGGCCACACAGTCGGTCCATGTGGGCAGCAACATCTCTTATCCCAGTGCGCTGAGCACTGGCACTCCTCAAATCTGTGTGCTGAACCCACTGCAGATGTATGACTGTCGCAGGATCCAGCTCAGACTGTGTCATTGTTTGTGGATGACACAACAGTGATTGGCTTTATCAAGAACAATGACCAGATGGAGTACAGAGAGGAAGTGGAGTGGCTGGTGGATTGGTGGGCGAATAACAACCTGAGCCTGAATGTGGAGAAAACAAAGGAATCATTGTGGACTTCAGGAAGGTGCAGGCAAACCTTCCCCCTCTATGAATATATGGCTCCTCCCTAGAAAGAGTTAAATGTACCAAGTTCCTGGGAGTTCATATCACAGATGACCTCATCTGGTCCCTTAATATCACCACCCTGAACAAGAAGGCACAGCAGTGCCTCCACTTCCTAAGAAGACTGAGGCAAGCAAGGCTCCCCCCCCCCCCCCATCTTAACTGTATTTTACAGGAGCACCATTGAGAACATCCTGACAAGTCGCATCTCCATCTAGAATGGGAGCAGTTGCCCATCAGACCAGAAGTCCCTACAAATGACTGTGAGAACAGCTGAGAGGATCATAGGGGTCTCCTACCATCCATTGGGGACACTTATCAGGAGCGCTGCGCACACACGGCCCCTAGTATTATTAACCATCCCACCCATCCATCCAGCACGCTCTTTGACTTTCTGCCATTGGGCGGGAGATTACGATGCATAAAAACAAGAATGTTTGGGAGGGGAAACAGTTTTTTCCTCTGGGCCATTAGTCTTCTGAACTCCCGGCTGCATCATATTCGAAGAGTGGCTGGTTAATCCGTTCCGTGCCTTCCAATATTTAAAATTAATGCTCTTTAGTTTGTTACTTATCTTTAGATTTTATCCAAACCTTCATAAGTTATTGTGTGTTATGTGTACTACTGTGCCTTACACCCTGGTTCGAAGAAACGTCTCATTTCAATATACATTATATGGTTATATATGTTATATACATGTATATAGTTAAATAACAATAAACTTGACTTCAAGTCACTATTTTTATTTCAGATTTTCAGCATTTACTGAATTTTTGTTTTGAGTCAAATCCTGGCATTCCTTGTCACGGATACAGTACAGCACAAAAATTGGCCAGTTGAGTCTGTACTGATCATCAGCCATCCATTTTCTTGCGTTAATCCCACTTTTAATTTTCCATGTTTTCTATCAACTCCTTCTCAGATTTCACCATTGATCTACACAAGGGGCAAGTTACTGTGACCAATTAACCTACTAATGCCCTTGGTATGTGTAAAGGAACTGGAGCATTGAACAAAACCCACCTATTACAAATGTGCCAACTGTGGTCAGGACGACATTCCTCATGTCTGAGTTCTACCCATATTACCTCACTGGATGAACCCTCCAAGATGTCCTCTAAGTGGCACTGATATTCTCGCTAATCAGTAATTCAACTCCCCTAGCTCCTTTACATCCTTTTGAAATATCAAATCCTGAATTGCTGAGCTGCCAGTTCTGCCTTTCTCTCACGGTCTCTGTGATGGCCACCACATTGTAGTTCCATGTATTAATCCAGGCCCTAAGCACACTTGCCTTGCTGTTATACTCTTTGCATTGAAGTAAATGCATTTCAACTCTTGAGCCCCACCATGCTCATTAACCTTGCTTTGCCTGCCATTTCTTTCAGGCTTACTTCATCTAACTTTTACCTTCCCCAGGATCCTTCCTCTCACTGATCCCTGGTTCCTGTTCCCTGCCACCTTAACTTAAATCCTCCTGAGAAGAATGAATAAACCCCTCTGTGAGGATATTGGTGCTTTTCTAGGTGCAACCTGTCCCAGCAGTTCTATGAGGGAACCTAATGGAACCCTTCCCCCACACCAGCTCCATTGAGGACTGGTTCAATCAGTATACAACCTGAAATACTTGTCTTTGCAGACATCCACAAAGAACAGAAAAGGTTCAAAGGTCCAATTTAATGTATGCAATATACATCCTGAATTGCTTTTTCTTCACAAACATCCACGAAAACAGAGGAGTACCCCAAAGAATGAACGACAGTTAACTGTTAGAACCCCAAAGGCCCCCCAAGCTTGCTTCCCTCCCTCCTGCGTGTAAGCGGCAGCAAGCAACAATCTCCCCCACCCCCCACAGGCAAAAAAAAAAGCAACAGCACCTGCCGCTGAGCAGTCAATCGTGAGCAGAGCAACAGCAAAGACACAGACTTGCAGTTACCCCAAAGACTTTGCATTTCACCCGGTATACAACATTACTACCTAATAAGGTAGGACACTACCTAATAAGGGAGAAGGAGGTGCCTCCATTTTTCAAAGAACCCAAAAAGAATAAATGACAAAAAAAACATGAGAACCCCAAAGACTCCAACACTTCAACAAAAAACATCAGCGCTCACCACCCACCAAGCAACAGCAAAGCACCCAAAGCATAAAGTAATCACACTTGTGTTGATATACTAGTGGCTGTCCAGTCATTGCTGGAGCTGGGAATGTGATTGGTTCTGCCTCATCACTATGCCGGAGGGCAGACTACACATCGTGCCCTTGCAGCTGGTGGACTTGCTGCCCCGGGAGTTGGTTGGTTTGTGGGATGTTACATAAATACACAGGAAGCACACTAGCTGAAAGCCAGACATTGTGCTAAAGAATCCGGCCTGCTACTGAAATGGTGAAGATACTAATGTAAGCTTGCCTTTTTGTTCACAGCAATCAGACAGGAGCTGAGCAAATCCAACACTGCATAGACGACATGCTGAATGAAACTGGCCCTTCTACGCCTAATGTGATGACTGATGACAGTGAGAGGGTGATGAGAAAATGACAAAGACCCAGTGAGGAGTGGGAGAGCAGGTGGGAGGGAGGGAGGATGGAAGCCCACCTTGTGCTGCAGTCCGAGATTTTGCAGGCAACCTCATACCGTTGTGCTTTTCTTTTTATTCCCCTCACTGCTTGCCGCTTTTTCTATCTTCTTGGAGGAAGAGAGTTACTGTAATATTATGCAAAGATTCTAATGTTTGTTGAAACTGAATCACAGTGTCTGGAAAGTATCATCACTTGAAAGAAGAATTTGCACAACAGTTGTTTTTTTTTGTTTTTTTTCCTCTAGGAGGTGGGTTGTAGTTTGAGCACAGATCTTGGAGACAGGTAACTATATAGTTTCTACATGTAGGAAGATGCAGTGTGGGAATGTGCTCTATTGTAAGGGTGCCCAGGGATTATCTGTTATTTTTCTACTATTCAAACCAATGGCAGATCACAGGGTTTAAGGATACAGAGATGCCTTCCTTAGTTTATTATTGTGATAATGCTTTACCAAATCGAAGACTTGTCTGTCAATCCAACTAATGATGTAAGTTCTCAGTGCAGTGTCTGTAATTGTTCCTTCCCTGAGTTCTTGTGCATGTCGAGATGTAATTCTTTGGTATATCAAAATTGGCTGTGACCTGATGTTTCATCCCACTTTGCCAAGCAATATTCAGTCATGTTAAGTAGCCATCTGATTGCCTTTGCAAGTATCTGAGGGGAAGGATAGGACGGGGTGAGCCCATGTGCTGCCATCTGTATAATCTAATAATAAATCCACTTGCATCTAGTTTTACCACATCTTCTAATCCTGGAAAAGATACCCTTTGAGAATGTCTGTGGTGCAATTGTGTTCATTTCCGTATGTTCCAACAAGCAGATGTATTCTAAAGCAAAGTGTGGAAGGAAGAAAATACTTGAGGGGAAGATCTTTCTCAACCCTAGTCCCATGGTTTTCTTGAGACTGATCACAACAAGTTAAGGTGTTGCCATTTTCACCTTGCTCCCATGACAAAGTACCTACTTTCCTTTGTCCAGTTCATCAACTAATTTGAAGAATTGTTGCTTCTTTGACCATATGAAGTGGTAAACGTCTGTTGTGTCAGATAGCATTTGAGTTGGTGAGTGGTCGTTGATCTGCCCTTTCTCAAAAGCTGACAACTCCCAAACTGGTTGCTGAAGTGGAAAGTGGGTTAAAGGTATTGTAATATCTCTCAGCAACTCTGTGCCCCACTAAAACTACTCGCTACTGAACAACCACCCTGTCCATACAGTACCTGTAGATGTACCAGGGTTACCAAGGGACTTTTGATCCACACACATTGTTAGACCAGTGGAAGTTGTGCCTCTTTTGCAGGAGAGGAATAGTTCAGCTCTCAGGGCTCTGCCACCCATTGAGGAAGGAGGTGTTTTTGGTCTTTATCCCAATGCAAGCTTCCTGCTTCCTCAGTTGGAGTGACAGTGTTATTTTTTCCTGCAGTTCTTTGAAATGCGTGCCTTTCCACCAACCCCCAACTCTGTAACTCCTGATTGTCCTGCTAATCGGACAGGGCCAAATCCAGAGCAGTGGTAGCTGGGACTGATGCAGGCATCTGGGATTTCAGATGCTGTAGAGTTTGCACCTTCTGAAACACCTACCTTGCCCATCAACACCTTGGCTTGGTCGCAGATTCAGATACCTTTATTAATCTCATCTCACCTTGGTGCTGTGTGCCTGCTTCAAGAATTGAATTCTATTTGCCAAACAATGGGATTGATGTCTCCAAAACTGAATTGCTTCAAGAATATTTGTAGACATCTAAGTAAAGTTTGTTCCATTTCCAGTGTGGGTATCACAAACAGGATAATTTGTGTTTAAATTCTCCCAACTAGTGTTGCAGATTAAAATCGAATATCATGTACAAATGTTTTCAAGGTTGTCACTGTTCTTTATAATTTACATTTGAAAATACTATCAAAATTTCAAAAGCAAAATTGCTTAAACTGCTGCAGGAATAGTTTATTGAGTCTTTGATTTCTATGTTGAGGGCCTTGACGTCTCTGATCATCACCAAGTAGGTAATAGTCACCAGCCCTGGTCAGCGGTTGTGCTGGGATAACAGTTGTATCTCTGTGATCTAGATAATGTGAAACCCAATGAATTTAGTTAAAAGTTCTACAAATTGTTATTGTTAGATAGATAATGCAGTGGATGTTGTAGGGAAGCTGAGAGATTTTCTTTTGGTAGAACGAACATAGCCGCTTTTTTTTAATACAAAGTGGTTATGAAAGTTTTTTTCACTGTGATCTATAGAGGGATAAAAATCCTGTTATATTGCACATATATACTGTCAGTGCAAAAAAAAACTATTTTTAACAGGGCAGTTTATTTCCTTTAAAATATTCATTATTTCTTCATTCTCAGATACTAAAGTAGATTACATGGAGATCCTGACAAATATTAGGTGATTGAGGTTGTTATCTTGTATACTTTACCTTGCCTTTTGCTCTTTGCCCTAAATCACAAAGGGGCTTGACCTCCCAGAGCCAGGACCAGTTACACACTGTGCACAATTGTATGCCCTACCACTGTGAGAAATGGCACATCAAGGTTCAGCTGCTGTTCAATGCCTAAATCATAAACTGATTCCTTATTCCACTGGATTATTATCTTGAAGACTCAAGATTGTTTCCATGGCTCCAGCTATCTGATTTTCCTCTTGTAACAAGAGAGCTGTAATCTGAAACTCTTCTTTGAGTATTATGCCCAATAGTCCTTTTCAGGGTGGCTCTGCAGGCCACGGTGCCAGCCAGGGTGGGGCAGGGAACAGGTTGGGTAATCTGCTGATTGAATATGGGCCCTAGTCGTCGTGCCATTATGTTCAGGTATTTGAATGACTTGGACCTTTACATCAGTGGATTATTTTGAAGCTGGAAGAGCCATTTTATCGCAGACTTAGCACCCAACCTGTTCATGTAGAATCAGGCTTTCAACAATGGTTCCATGTTAGATGGGAGCTGGAGTTTTTAAAAACTAATCATGTTGCTGAGTAATTGAAGTAATGAGCGAAAAGGTTGGTCTGTCTTCCGCATCATTTGTCTCCTGTGTTGTGTTGTCAACTGTCTCACAACCGCAGTTACTTTGAAATACGTTTTGCTCGATCAGTTCTGTGCACTCCTTGGTGTAGAATGTTTACTCTTGGGATGCTATGTGAAGTTGAGTGTTAACTAGGCTTTAATATTTAATTAACTTTTAAAAGGTACTAATGTTAATGGTTTACGTGGAACATACTTGAATCTTATGGTGTACATTCATTTGACAAATGAACTGCTTAAAGCCAGTGTAGCCACAGAGAAATTGACAGACAACTGACTGTGAGGTTGGCATTGGTGGAGTAGACCATTCCAAGAGGATGCTCCCATCTCAGTGCCTGCAAAATTTATTTTATCCTGTATCTTGGGATTTTGTGCTGCTCATTTTTAAAAAAATCTGCTAGCTCACCCTCACGTAAAAATGTTGACAATGCAAATCCCTTCCTTTAAAAAAAATAACTGGCAGCAAATAAGGGAATGGGCAAGTCCTTGCAATCCAGTGTTTAGATCTTTTTAATAAAAATTTCAGAAATCTTAAAAATCACTTTTCTATGTGGGTTATTGCTGGAAAAGTGAGAATGTAGTCTTTGTGCTCAAAGAACAGAGCAAAGTCCACACCTCAGGAATTGCCTGAAAATTGTATCATCCACAGGCTATTTCATTGGGCTAATGTTAACTCCAGGCTCTCTGGCTTCCTTAAGACAAGTGTCCTCTGCATTGCCCAGGGGAACAAGTTCAGTGCTCACTACTGACGTCCCCAAAACACTAATTGAGTCCTTCAGTCTCCAGAGTAATCTTGCTGCTGCTTGTTTCTGTGAGCACTGTGTCTGCTGCCCTCTGAGTGCCTGTGGGGATAATCATGTTTCTTTGACGCTTATTATTTTGTATGACACATCAGCCTTTACTGGATTGGGTTATATTATGGATTTGGTGTACTATACCTGTATTTGTTTAAAATATCTTTCTGGTTATATGACCCTTCAGAAGAGTTGCTACCTGCTCAATAGCCAGAAAGGAGTGAAAATAATTAGCATTTTAAATGTGCAAGCTCCAAGAGGTTTATGTAAAAGGTATATACAAAATGAAAATGCATTGAAAATGTTTCAGCTAATTTGCAGTAATACATTTGAAGCCACAGTACAGAACTGACTGAAGTAAAACATCCAAGGTTAGTAGTATGTGTTTTCACAGGTGAGAATAGAGGATGGAAATGAAAACCTTTCATTTTCTCATCTCACTTCCTGACTATCTGTAGGCTGGGGAAGTAGAGATGGTTCTCACAAAAGCTCAAGCTTTTTCAACTGTTTCCCTGAACTTAGCTTTGTTCCGTGACAATGGATGGAAATTCACTTCCCTCATAACACTAACACCCAGTGCCACGATCTGAACTGTATAAACTAACCAGTGCCTGTGCTGGAAAGGATTTTGCTTCTCTCAATGTCTTGTAATCAAATGAAGTTCTGTATAAATGTGCTGGTGCTGGAACCTGCCTTGAGTCACTCCAAAATCAGAAAACGATCACTTTGTACATTAAGGATTGTGTTTTGGAGTTGCATTTTGCCTTTAGATATTGTGCAGGTGAATTACAATTTAAACAAAACTGGTAGAGATGGGACTAGATTTGCGCAGAGCTCCCTTCTCCTGAGTGAAAGCTGTGGAACTTTCAGGGTTACATGGTGAGGAGAATCATAGATCGGCTGTGGACTCAAGACAACAGAAGTGTTAGAGCCACAGAGACCAAGACTTTGCAGTGACAGCTCAGGTGATTGCTCTTCACTACAGAGCTCTAGTGTATGGAAGATCCCAGTGGAAACCTAGGTAGTAGCAGGACAGCATGGAGTTGCTTATGTATAAATATGAACTCCAAGTAGAATTGCTTCATTTGTGCAGTGAATTTGAGGCTTGTCTCCAGCCACAAGACAATGTTATTTGCTCTCTATTCCTCATCTCCAATGTGATCGGATTTGTTTTGTATTTTTGATTTTTGACTGCCAAATTGATTTGCACAAAATTCCATAGGTAACTCTCTTGTCAGAAGAGTTCAAGGTGGTTTCTTGCTCTGGTGAAATGAACAAAATGTATCAACATATTTCACATTTACATGCTTCTGAATCTGTTCTTTAGATTTACAATTCTGTTTGTATCATTGTTATGTTACATTTTAAAATTTCTTATGTGCTAATTTTTTTGATCGAATGGAATAAAATTAAACATTAGATCTTCTTGAGAATGTCTTCCTATGTCTAATATCTGCATTGTACTATTGAACACATGAACAGATTTCCTCTGGAGTTTGTTACACGGATCCAGTCACCTTCTGGGTTCTTGGGAAATTCCTGCTAATTTCCAGTCAGCAAATTGTGGAAAGTCCTCATTATAATAAAAGAACATGTTGTTCTCCAAGAGTACTTCATAACCCATGCATTGCTTTAAAAAGTGCTATTGTTTGCAAACAGGAATCTCTTAATGAACTCTTCAGCTATCATGATTCTCACAGAACTGGTGCAGAAGAAATTCGTTCTTCCTGGCAATCTACCCAAGAGTTTTGCTAAGACGACAGTAATTCTAGAAATGCCAAGTAACCATAGGGTTAATTGAACTCAATTAACATTGGGGAAAATAATGCCATTGTATCTCACTGTTAATGTGAAAAGGGCTTAGTTTAATGTCTAATCCACATACTGTGACAGTGCAGAACACTTCAGTGCTGTTAGCTTGAGGAAGAACGCATCATCTTCTGACTCAGTACATTAGTATTCAGACCTCAACATTGAATTTAATCATTCAGTTGGACTTATAGCCCATATTTGAATTTCTTTCTCTTTTTATATCTGAGATTTGTCCTTATTACCTATTACAGTTTGCAATAATTTTCTGAATTCCATATCAGCATCCTATATCTGAAATGTTGACCCTGTTTCCCTCCCCAAAGATCCCCCCTGACTTACTGTGTTTCCAACATTTTGTTGTTTTTTTCTTAAGATTTCCAGCATCTACAATATTTTTGGTTGTGGATCTTTTGATCTTGACCTCGAATAAATCACTAACAATTGGATATCCACAGCTCCGAGCCAGAGAATTCTACAACCTTGCAAAACAATTTCTCCTTGGCCAGCTATCTTTTCTCCTTGCTTCTTTCTGTATTCTACATTGAGATCGCATCTACTGTCAATGGATTTAGATCGATCTCACTCATTCTGCTCTGTGGGTAGCCTTCTCATCTTAGAAATCAATCCAAGCAACTTATGCTAACTGCAGAGCTTGGCAAAACCAGTGTTGAAAGGTAAAAGGCCGCAGGTGCTGTAAATCAGAAATAACCAAGATAATGCTGGGAAGTCATTGATCTGGAAACTTCACCCCTTGTTTCTCTGCAGATGTTGCCTGACCTGCT
The DNA here is from genome assembly GCF_030028105.1 of Mobula birostris. NCBI lineage: Eukaryota > Metazoa > Chordata > Chondrichthyes > Myliobatiformes > Myliobatidae > Mobula > Mobula birostris. The sequence continues at coordinate 342,321 of NW_027275927.1, forward strand.
GAGTGTTTCTTCATTTGTCTTTTATCTCAGCAATATTATCTTTTCTGCAAAAAAAAAAAAAGGTAGCTTCTACGACCGCAAATACAAGGAATTCTGCAGATGCTGGAAAATCAAGCAACACACATCAAAGTTGCTGGTGAGCCACACATTTTATTGCACATCCCATTCCCATTCTGATATGTCTATCCACGGCCTCCTCTACTGTAAAGATGAAGCCACACTCAGGTTGGAGGAACAACACCTTGTATTCCGTCTGGGTAGCCTCCAACCTGATGGCATGAACATCGACTTCTCAAACTTCCGCTAATGCCCCACCTCCCCCTCGACACCATCCGTTATTTATTTATATACACACATTCTTTCTCTCTCTCTCCTTTTTCTCCCTCTGTCCCTCTCACTATACCCCTTGCCCAACCTCTGGCTTCCCCCCCCCCTTGTCTTTCTCCCTGGGCCTCCTGTCCCATGATCCTCTCATATCCCTTTTGCTAATCACCTGTCCAGCTCTTGGCTCCATCCCTCCCCCTCCTGTCTTCTCTTATCATTTTGGATGTCCCCCTCCCCCTCCCACTTTCAAATCTCTTACTAGCTCTTCCTTCAGTTAGTCCTGACGAAGGGTCTCGACCCGAAACGTTGACTGTACCTCTTCCTAGGGATGCTGCCTGGCCTGCTGCATTCACCAGCAACTTCTATGTGTGTTGCTTCTAAGTAGTTTGTTTTATTTCCATATCTGGTGCCTGTACCCAGAGAATTCAGAACACCACTGTTATCTCAAAAAGGATTAAACTGTAAGTATAGGAATGACGGAAATTGTCACCAGGTCAGACAGCATCAGTAGAGAGAAAAGTTGTTAACATTTCAACCCAGAGACCTTTCATCAGACTTAGCCTGACTTAAGAGTTATATTCTTAATTGCAGTCTCATGTCTGGGATGCTCGACCTCGGAGAAGTGTTTATTATGAGTTTACAATGAGAGTATTTTTCCAAGGCCAAGATTAACAGATCCAAAACCAACCATCCAAACTAATCCTCAACCACAACTCTGAGACATTGTAAAATGTGCATTTTGAATTTCCACCTTCTAGTTGTAGTTACAATTGTTGGTTTTGCAAAAAATAGCTTGATGAAACTCTTCCCTATTTGTTACTATTGTCCCAAGGTACAATGAAAAGCTTGTCTTGCATACTGTTCATACAGATCAATTCATTATACAGTGCAATCTCGGTGGTACAAGATAAAACAATAACAGAGGACAGAATAGTTTTAGTTACACAGAAGATGCAGTGCAGGCAGACAAAGTCACAACAAAGTAGATTGTGAAGTAGAGTCTTTCATTAGGGAAGAATTCAATAGTCTTATAGCAAAGGGGTAGAAGCTATCTTTGAGCATGATAGTAGATATTTTCAGGCTTTCATATTTTCTGCTTGGTGGGAGGTGGGGAAGAAGAAAAATGTCTAGGGAGTGGGATCTTTGGCTGCTTTACTGAGGCAGCAAGAAGTGTAAACAGTCCATGGAAGGGAGACTGGTTTCCATTACATGTTGAGCTGTGTCCACAACACTGCAGTTTCTGGTCGTCACAGACAGAGTAGTTACTACACCAACAAAAGCATCCAGAGCAGATGCTTTTTATGATGCATTGATAAAAATTGAGAAGATTTGATGGGACGTGCCAAATTTCCTTTGCCTCCTGAGGACGCAGAGTAATTGGTGAGATTTCTTGTGCATGGCATCTAGGTGGTTGGACTAGGAGAGGATATTGGTAATATTCAGTCTTAAGAACTTGAAGCTTAACCTAGAAAAAAAATCAGTGGGTCAGCCAACATCTAGGGAGAAATGGACAGTTGACATTTTGGGTTGAGACACATCATCTAGACTGAAAAGGGGAGATGGTTGGTGTTAAAAGGAGGGAAAGGGTGGAGCAAAAGCTGGTAGGTTATAGATCCAGATAAGGGGGAAAAAGGGGAAGGTGAGACAAGCTGAGGTGATAATTGGGAGTGACAAGGGGTTGAAGATAGAGTCTGACAGGAAAGGAAGATGGAAACAAGGAATTGGGGGGTGGAACCAGACAGAGTGTTTGGGTAATGGGCAGATAGATGGGTGGCAGAGGGAAAGGGACATGATGGGGGACCATGTTAATGAGGAGGGATAAAGGGGATACAGAGGGTGCAGTTGCCAGAAATTGGGAGACTTCATTGTTCATGAGGCTGGGTTGTATGCTACTTAGGCAGAATATAAAGCACAAAGACCACATAAAAATCATTCAACAATGTATGGAACACTTGATGGATGTAGTAAGCTAAATGAAACTTGATTAAAATTGCCATTATCCTGCCCTGCAGGAAAGGCCATGTACCATTGATGCAAGTCATCGATGAAAATGGTGAATACTTGAGGATCCAGCAGTAATTGAGGGCTAATTATCACTCTGATCCTGTGTGTGTATATATTTTTTGAAAGTCTACATATTATAGTTCCACCAGCCTGCTTAATTGGTATTCCATCCATTTCCCTCAACGTTGACTCCCTCCACCACTGGCCCACAGTGGCTGTAGTGCACACTGGAGTTCCTGATTGCCAGCTATTTTAATTCTGCTTCTTGTTCCCACACCGACCTGTCCATCCTCTTCCTCTTCCACTGCCAAGATGAGACTCAACACAGGAATAAACCTCAAATTCTGACTGAGTAGTCTACAAACAGACGCAGTGAACACTGAATTGTCAAATTTCAGGTAACTTGTTCTTCTCTATCGCTTCTCCACCTGACTCCATCTTCCCATCAGCCCTTTCCATCTATCACCTGTGAGTCTCTTCACCCCACCCCTTACCCCTTTATACTGACCATCTCCCCTCCGCACTCCCAGTTATAATGCAGGGAGTATGCCTTGGCCTTCAAAGCCTGGTCTCTATGGCTTCCTCCAACTGGATCCTGAACTTATTGGGAGACAATAGTTGGTGTGGATCGGTAATAATATCTTTGACTTGCTGACAGGTGCACCTCAAGGATGCATGCTTAGCCCACTTTTCTACTCTCTCTATGCTCATGATTGTGTGGCTAGACATAGCTTAAACACCATATGTAATTAATTGATGACACCACTGTTGTTCGCAGAATCTCTGATGCTGAGGAGCTATGCAGGAGTGAGATTGATCAGCCAAATGAGAGGTGTCACAACAACAACCTCAACCTCACACTAAATGTCAGTAAGAGCAGGAAATTGATTGTGGACTCAAGGAAAGGGGAAGTTGGGCAAACACACACCAGGCCTCATTAAGGGATCAGAGGTATGAAGGGTAACAGCTTCAAGTTCCTGGGCATCAACATCTCAGAGAATCTATCTTGGGCCTAGCACATTTATGCAATCCTGAAGAAGGTACACCGGGAGCTCTACTTAATTAGGAGTTTGAGGATATTTGGTGAGTCACCGAAGAGTCTTGCAAGCATCTACGGAATCCAAATAGATGTAAGGTTATTTTAGATAAGCACATGGATGTAAGGAAACTGGAGGGTTATGGACTTTGTAGAAGGGAGGGGTTAGATGGAACACGGGGTAGCTTTATATAGGTCAGGACAACTTCGTGGGCTGAAGGGCCTGTAATGTTTGATGTGCAGCTCCGTCTCCAAAGTTCTGGGGTGTATTCACCATAAGGGTATGAGGAATCTGGAGCTGTTCTGTAGCCACTCAGGCATTGCATCTGCTTAGGGCCTCTGTTTCCTCTGAATACCCTGGGTTGTACAATACTGAGCCTGGTGTTTCCTCTAATAAAGTTAATCCTCTAATCTCTGTTGTTAGTCACAGTGTTTCTCATCTTCCTCCTCAGCAGCTGTGTACTGTCCCTTGTGAATCAGACCCACTTGCTTTTGGATACAGGAAGCTACCTGCCTTCTATTAAGCATTTATTTTCTTCACACCACCATCCAAAAGGTCCTTGGATTCAATTTGATGAACCTTTTTCAGTGTATTAGATAGACCACTTTAGTCATAGTCATACTTTATTAATCCCGGGGGAAATTGAAATTGGAAATTTAGACCCCACAGTTACATTTCTCTGTCCCTCTCCAAATTCCAGGAGGTCATTTTGGATTCTGGGTGGAAGTTGCTGTTCCTGGAACTCCAGTTACTTGGCTTTCATGGAGAAACCTTTTCACTTCTCAGTGCCCTGGGAGTGTGGATCTTGACTCAGAATCTCTTCAGTGTGCTGTTACTGGCAGGTATCTTTGGACACATTTTCTGTTCACCTCTGTACAGGAGGGGAACCAAATACCATATAACAATTACAGCATGGAAACAGGCCATCTTGGCCCTTCTAGTCCATGCCGTACGCTTATTCTCACCTAGTCCCACTGACCTGCACTCAGCCCATAACCCTCCATTCCTTTCCTGTCCATATAGCTGACCAATTTTACTTTAAATGACAATATCGAACCTGCCTCTACCACTTCTGCTGGAAGCTCATCCCATACAGTTACCACTCTCTGAGTAAAGAAGTTCCCCCTCATGTTACCCCTAAATTTTGCCCTTTAACTCTCAACTCATGTCCTCTTGTTTGAATCTCCCCCACTCTCAATGGAGAAAACCTATCCACATCAACTCTGTCTATCCCCTTCATAATTTTAAATACCTCTGTTAAGTTCCCCCCTCAACCTTCTACGCTCCGAAGAATAAAGACCCAACTTGTTCAACCTTTCTCTGTAACTTAGGTGCTGAAATCCAGATAACGTTCTAGTAAATCTTCTCTCTACTCTCTCTATTTTGTTGACATCTTTCCTATAATTCAGTGACCAGAACTGCACACAATACTCCAAATTTGGCCTTACCAATGCCTTGTACAATTTCAACATTACATCCCAACTCCTATACTCAATACTCCGATTTATAAAGGCCAGCATACCAAAAGCTTTCTTCACCACCCTATCCACATGAGATTCCACCTTCAGGAAACTATGCACCATTATTCCTAGATCCCTCTGTTCTACTGCATTCTTCAATGCCCTACCATTTACCATGTATGTCCTATTTTGATTAGTCCTACCAAAATGTAGCATCTCACATTTATCAGCATTAAACTCCATCTGCCATCTTTCAGCCCACTCTTCTAACTGGCCAAAATCTCTGCAAACTTTGAAAACCTACTTCATTATCCACAACAGCACCTATCTTAGTATCATCTGCAGACTTACTAATCCAATTTACCACCCCATCATCCAGATCATTAATATATATGACAAACAACATTGGACCCAGTACAGATCCCTGAGGCACACCACTAGTCACCGGCCTCCAATCTGATAAACAGATATCCACCACTACTCCCTGGCGTCTCCCATCTAGCCGCTGCTGAATCCATTTCACTAAATAAAGGCATCCGTTAGTCTTGCGAGACCATGGATCTGTGCCTGGAAAGTCTTCACTCTCTCAGGCACAGGCCTGGGCAATGTTGTATGGAAGACCAGCAGTTGTCCATGCTGCAAGTCTCCCCTCTCCACGACACCAATGTTGTCCAAGGGAAGGGCATTAGGACTCATACAGCTTGGCACCAGTGTCGTCACAGAGCAATGTGTGGTTAAGTGCCTTGCTCAAGGACACAACACGTTCCCTCGGCTGGGGGTTCGAACTCACGACCTTCAGGTAGTTGGTCCAATGCCTTAACCACTTGGCCACGTGCCCACACATCCATTTTACTACTTCAATATTAATACCTAACGACTGAACCTTCTTAACTAACCTTCTGTGTGGAACTTGTCAAAGGCCTTACTGAAGTCCATGTCGACAACATCCACCACTTTACCCTCTTCAACTTTCCCAGTAACCTCTTCAAAAAATTCAATAAAATTTGTCAAACATGATGTTCCACGCACAAATCCATGTTGACTGTTCCTAATCAGACCCTGTCTATCCAGATAATTATATATACCATCTCTAAGAATACTTTCCATCAATTTACCCACCACTGACATCAAACTCACAGGCCGATAATTGCTGGGTTTACTCTTAGAACACTATTTAAACAATGGAACAACATGAGTAGTATGCCAATCCTTTGGCACCACGCCCGTTTCTAATGACATTTGAAATATTTCTGTCAGAGCCCCTGCTATTTCTACACTAACTTCCCTCAAGGTCCTAGGGAATATCCTGTCAGGACCCGGAGACTTATCCACTTTTATATTCCTTAAAAGCGCCAGTACTTCCTCTTCTTTAATCATCATAGTTTCCATAACTTCCCTATCTGTTTCCCTCACCTTACACAATTCAATATCCTTCTCCTTAGTGAATACCAAAGAAAAGAAATTGTTCAAAATCTCCCCCATCTCTTTTGATTCCACACATAGCTGTCCACTCTGGTTCTCTAAGGGTCCAAGTTTATCCCTCACTATCCTTTTGCTATTAATATAACTGTAGAAACCCTTTGGATTTATTTTCGCCTTACTTGCCAAAACAACCTTGTATCTTCTTTTAGCTTTTCTAATTTCTTTTCTTAAGATTCTTTTTACATTCTTTATATTCCTCATGCACCTCATTTACTCCATGCTGCCTATATTTATTGTAGATATCTCTCTTTTTCCGAACCAAGTTTCCAATATCCCTTGAAAACCATGGCTCCCTCAAACTTTTAACCTTTCCCTTCAACCTAACAGGAACATAAAGATTCTGTACCCTCAAAATTTCACCTTTAAATGACCTCCATTTCTCCATTACATCCTCCCCATAAAATAACTTGCCCCAATCCACTCCTTCTAAATCCTTTCACATCTCCTCAAAGTTAGCCTTTCTCCAATCAAAAATCTCAACCCTGGGTCCAGACCTATCCTTCTCCATAATTATATTGAAACTAATGGCATTGTGATCACTGGACCTGAAGTGCTCCCCAACACATACCTCTGTCGTCTGACCTATCTCATTCCCTCACAGGAGATCCAACACTGCCCCTTCTCTCGTTGGTACCTCTATGTATTGCTGCAAAAAAAAAAACTATCCTGCACACATTTTACAAACTCCGATCCATCCAGCCCTTTTACAGTATGGGCTTCCCAGTCTATATGTGGAAAACTAAAATCTCCCATGATCACAACCTTGTGCTTACTACAAATATCTGCTATCTCCTTACAAGTTTGCTCCTCCACTTCTTGCTCATTAGGTAGTCTATAATACATCCCTATAAGTGTTACTATACACTTCCCATTCCTCAATTCCACCCAAATAGCCTCCCTAGATGAGTCCTGTAGTCTATCCTGCCAGAGCACTGCTGTTATATTTTCTCTGACAAGTGATGCAACACCCCCCCCCCCCCACCGTCCCTCCGATTCTATCACACCTGAAGCAACGAATTCCAGGAATATTTAGTTGCCAATCACACCCCTCCTGTAACCATGTTTCACTAATAGCTACAACATCATACTTCCAGGTATCAATCCATGCTCTAAGCTCATCCACCTTTCTTATAATGCTCCTTGCATTAAAATAAATGCATTTAAGAGATTTCCCACCTCTTACTCTCTGCTTATCACTAACAGTGCAAACAACTTTACTATTTTCTTTTTCTTCCTTCTCCCCTACATCTGTTCCTACACTCTGGTTCCCCTCCCCCCTTGTATCTAGTTTAAATCCACTGGAGCCTCTCTAGCAAACCTACCTGCAAGAATATTTGTCCTCCTCCAGTTCAGATGTAAACCGTCCCGTCGGAATAGGTCCCACCTTCCCTGGAAAACTGCCCAATTATCTATAAATCTGAAGCCCTCCCTCCTGCACCATGTCTTTAGCCACGTGTTGATCTGCGCTATCTTACTGTTTCTAAACCCGCCTGCACGTGGCACTGGTAGCAATCCTGAGATTACTATCCTGGAGGTCCTGTCCTTTAACTTTGCGCCTAACTCCCTAAACTCACCTTTCAGGACTTCCTCACTCTTCCCTCCCACGTCATTGGTCCCTACATAGACCACGACATCTGGCTGCTCACCCTCCCTCTTACCTGCCCAGCATAAGGCCCCTCAAGTTCAAGTTTACTGTCATAGGCACACACACACACACACACATACTCAGATATAAACAACATGAAAAGTAGTTTCCTACATTCAAACATGACAAATAAATTTACATAAACTCAACATAAATTACACATAACTTACACAACAAAATATGCATAATGGCATTAATACTATTTGAGAGAGAAAAAGAAATACAATCTAACTTAGTGTTAGGATTGTTCAGATCGGCTCAAGAACCTGATGGTGGTAAGGAAGAAGTTGTTACTTTGTATGAGGATCCTGGTTGATTTAAATGGGACATTAAATAAAGCTATGGCAGAGATTCTTGACCACCATGTGCTCCTGGAACTTATCCTAGTCCTGCTGACAGTCAGGCTCAGACATGGCTCCATGATCCATTGAGTATTCAAGCCAGAGTGGGAGTGACCACATCCTCCATTCTGAGAGGGGCACACACCGCATCAGGAGTAACCTCACTCCCAGCCTGTATTCCATAAGTTCCCCAAAACTGAAGAAAAGTTTGAGTGAATTGTTTACTGTTTCTCTCTCCACAGATGCTACTTGAGCTGCTGTTTAAGTTTGTTAAAACTAACAAGCAAGGTACATCAAATAATTAGAAGGATCAGCTGTTCTTTGGCCTTTATTGCAATTTGGTACAAAAGTTTTTTTTTAAAAACTCTTAGTTCAACTATATTCAGCTTGGTGAAACCACACCTGGTGTATTGTGGAACTGAATTTTAAAAAGGTACAGTTACCATAGAGGGGTCCAGCCAAGGTTCACCAGATAGGTTCCTGGGGCCAGGTATGTCACATGAGTGGGCTGTACCTCTATTCTCTGGTATGTTACATGAGTGGGCTCTACCTCTATTCTCTGAAGTTTGGAACAAGGAGAGATGGCCGTAGTGAAATTTTGAAAAAATTTAGAGAACTCCAGAGTAGGTTTTGGAAGGGCAATTTTCCTCCAGCTGAGGAGTCTACAACCAAGGTTCACACTTACAAAATAAGGAGTAGGCTATGGGGGACTGAAATAAGAATAATTTTTGTTAAGAAGATGGTGGAGAATCTTTAGAATTCCCTCTCCCAGATAACTGGAAGCTTGGATACTGAGGTCATTCAAAACAGATATTGTTAGGTATCTGGATATTAGAGAGAATTGGGGATTTGGGAAAGAGCAGCAATGAATGGATTCACTTTCATTTTATTTTTATTCAGAAGCTGTAATAGAAGGACAGAAGGAAGGAAAAGATTAAACAAGAATTTTGAAAAAGGAAATTTTGAAAAAGGTTTTGAAAATTAGAATGCCAAAGGTATTTAAACTAAAGTTACCAGAATGTTATCTCTGGGAGTGTCATTAGCAATGACCACAGGTGGACTTGTAACACCAAATTTTACAGTATTAGTAAGTGATGTGTGACTTGGGGTTGGACAAGAGGGATAAGTGGGCAGGGGCAGGATGTACAGCAGTACGAGAGCCTGAAGACTGGCCAGTTCAGATGAATAATAAGTAGGGAGTTGGAGTATGTGCCGTTATTTAAGTTTAATTATTTACATTTGCACATATGACTGTTCTGCTCATTGTTGATTGCTTATGGCAGTTTGCAGAACTGAAAGTTGCTGGTTGCTATTGTGTTCTCTGTTATTGTATTGTCCCGTGTTTATGTTTGGCTCTGAACCACAATCAATTCTAGTACGTTTCACATAAAGTGATTCTGATAAAACATGCATACGTATGTTAAATACAGAACGGTCAGCACATGATGAACAGATGTACTACCTCTAGATAAGGGCAGATTAAAGCCTGTTTCACATATAAAGTAAGACATGTACATTTACGGTAGTGGCTAAATAATGGGTATGGTTCGTAGGGCAGGAGCCATACATTTGGAACATTGATCCAGAAGTTGAAGAATTTAAATTCAATTAAAATGTTTGGAATTTTTAAAGGAAATCAGACCCAGAACACAGCTGAGCATGATACCAATTTTAATTGCAAGTGGTCTATATCCCTCTATTCTCTGCCTGTCCATGTGTCTTGTCTAAGTGTATCAGACATTTTTAAAAATCATATCTGCTTCTACCACCTCCCTGGCAGTGTGTTCCAGGCACCATCTACTCTGTAAAAAAAAACTTGCCACATAAATATGCTTTAAACTTTCTTCCTCTCATCTTTCTTTTGGCGGCGGGGGGGGGGAACTACCTACCCTCTCTATGCTTCTCATTATTTTATGTACCTCGATCAGGTCAGCTCCAACACACCAGAAGAAATAATCCAAGTTTGTTCAACATTTGCTTTTAGCAATATTCTTTAACCCAGACAATATTCTTGTAAACCTCTTCTGCACGCTCTCCAATGCCATCTTCTTCCTGTAATGCGGCAATCACAACTGCACATATTACTCCAATTGTGGCAGTATAATACTGCTGCAATATGACTTCTCAACTTTTATAATAATCACCCTGAACAATAAAGGCTAGTATACTGTATACCTTCTTTACCACCCTATCTATTCACATTGTCACTTTAAGAAAGTTATGGACTTGCACACCACTTGTCAGTGTGGAGAGCCCCACTTACCTCAACACTGAATACAATTTCCTCTTATATTTTACTTCCCAATGTGCAAAACTTTATACTTGCCCAAATCATACTACATTTCTCTGCGCACATTTCCTACTGGTCTATATCCTGCTGAATCATTTGAAAACATTCCTCTCTGTCCACAACTTGACCAATATTTGCATTGGTCTGCAGACTCACTGATCAGCCCCTCGATGTTTATATAACCGTGCCCCTGTTAGAATGTTAAATCTTGTTCTCCTAAGTTCATATCTGATTGTAGGATTTACACTGCTGTGGTAAGACCTGCCCTGCTCAGATACAGTAATCAGTTCAGGCACAGATGTGAACTGCTTCCCATCAAGGTGAGACTAAATCCTGGAGACAGAGAAGTTCTGTGTTTTACTGGAGTCCGTTTTGCAATTGCTGAATCAAGTTTGCAGAGGTCATTGGAATTACTGAGGGGTTTTGAATACGATTTGTATTATTCTGGGATTGGCAATAATTGCTAGAAAAAGATAGCTGCTGACTCTACAAGGGATGAAAGCTTTGTTCTCTAGGCTGGGATTTTCAAAGTAAATTTATTGTCAGGAGTACGTATATGTCACCATATACTATCCCGAGCTTCATTTTCTTGTAAGTATTCACAGATTCACAGTAGAACAATGCAATACAATAGAATCAATGACAAGCAATGTGCAAAAGATACACTGTACAAATACAAAGTTGAAATAATAAATAAAACTGAGAACATAACTTGTAGAGTCCATAGATGGGGTTCAATAGTCACTTCAGTGTTGAGATGAGTGAAGTTATCCATGTTGGTTCAGGAGCCTAATGGTTGAAGAGTAATAACTGTTCCTGAAACTGGCAGTGTGGAAACTAACCTTCCCAATGGCAGCAGCAAGACAAGATCATGGCCTGAATGATAGGGTCCTTGATGATAGATGATGTTTGCTTTTGTCAGCACTCCTTGTAGATGTGCTCAATGATGGGGAAAGCTTTTCCTGTGATGGACTGGGCTGCATCCACCACTTTTTGTAATATTTTCCATTCTTGGGCATTGGTGTTTCCGTAGCAGTCAGGTTGCCCTGCACTAGCACACACTGACGTTTATCAAGGTTTCAGAATGCATGCTGAATCTGTGTAAGAACGTAGAAGCACTGCCATGCTGCCTTTGATGTGGCATTTACGTACTAGTCACAGGGTAAATCCTCGAACATGCAAACACCCAGGAATTACTGACTCTCTCCGCCTCTGATTCCTGTGAGGACACACACTCATTTTCTTCCTCTTTTCATTAATAATCAGCTCTTTGGTTTTGCTGGCATTGAATGAGAGGTGGTTGTTGTGGCACCATTCCACCAGATTTTCAATCTCCCTCCTATATGCTGATTTGTTATCATCTTTGATTCAGCAAACAACAGTGGTGATGTCAGCAAATTTAAATATGGCATTGAAGCTGTAATTGGACTCTTAGTCATAAATATAAAGCGAGTAGTTCAGGGGGATAAGCACACGGCCTTGTGATGCTCCTATGCTGATGGTGATTGTGGAGGAGATGTCAATCTGACAACATCTGCAAGTGAGGAAATTGATCCAGTTGCACAAGCAGATATCAAGGACTAGGTCTTGGAGCATATTGATAAATTTTGAGTGGATGATAATGTTGAATGCTGAATGAAGACTCTAGTCAATGAAAAGTATCCTGATGTATGCATCTTCACTGTGTAGACATTAGAATATGAGATCATAGACATGGGAGCAAAATTAGGCCATTTGATCAGCACATCCTTTCTTAAATAAGGGGCCCAAAACTTCTCACACATGCCAAGTGAGGTCTCATCAGGGCCTTATAAAACCTCAGCATTACATCCTTGCTTTTACATTCTTGTCCTCTCAAAATAATGCTAATGTTGCATTTATCTTCTTCACACTAACTCGACCTACAAATGAACCTTTAGACAATCCTTCACAATGACTCCCGAGTCCCTTTGCACCTTGGATTTTTTAAATAATCTATGCTTTTATTCCTTCTACCAAAGTACATGACCATACACTTCCTGACACTAAGTTCCATTTGCCGCTACTTTGCCCATCCTCCAAATCTGTCCAAGTCCTTCTGCAGCCACCCTGCTTCTTCAGCACTACCTGTCCCTCCATCTATCATAAAAAGAAGTGGTCTCAACTCCAACCCCTGCAGGACTCCACTAGTCACCAGCAGCCAATCAGAAAAAAGCTTTTATTCCCACTCAATGTCTCCTACCAATCAGCCAATGCATGACCCGTGCTAATATCTTTACTGTAATACCATGGACTCTTATTTTGTTTAATGGCCTCCTGTGGCACCTTGTCAATGGCCTTCTGAAAATCAAAGTACACAGCATCCACCAATTCTCCTGACATTCGCCTATTTTATCATGTGCCTCCAGGTACTCTGAAACCGTACCCTTAACAATCAACTCCTGTATCTTCCCAACCACTGAGGTCAATGCTAACTGGCCTTTCTTCTGCCTCACATGAGGAAATCTGCAGATGCTGGAAATTCAAGCAGCACACACAAAATGCTGGTGAACGCAGCAGGTCAGGCAGCATCTCTAGGAAGAGGTACAGTGGCTGTTTCAGGCCGAGACCCTTTGTCCTGACATCATCATCCAGCAATCCGCTCTTGACTCTCACCTCTCAGATACTCTATATAAATCTGAAAAAAAGTGCTATGCTCTTTTATATTGTTGGCTAACTTAACTTAGTGTTTCATATTTTCCTCCCTTATGGCTTTTTTTTCGTTGCCTTCTCTTGGTTTTTAAAAGTTTACCAGGTTATCTAACTTCCTACTAATTTTTGCTCTATTATATGCCCTCTCTTGCTTTTACTTTGGCATTGATTTCCCTTATCAGCCATGGTTGTGTCATTCGGGCTTTACAATACTTCTTTGGGATATATTTATCCTGCATCTTCCAAATTGCTCCAACGAACTCCAGCCATTGCTACTCTGCTATCGTCACTGCTAATGTCCCCTTCCAATCAGCTTTGGCCAGCTCCTCTCTCATGCCTCTGTAATTCCCTTAACTCCACTGGAATACTGATATATTTGACTTTAGCTTCACCCTGCCAAATTGCAGGGGGAATTTTATCATATTATGATCACTGTCTCTTAAGGGTTCCTTTACCTTAAGCTTCCTAATCAAATCATAACACAACACCCAATCCAGAATGACTGATCCCTTAGTGGGCTCAACCATAAGCTTCTTGAAAAAGCCATCTTGTAGGCATTTTACAAATTCTCTCTTGAGATCCAGCACTAACCTGATTTTTCCCAATCTACCTGCATATTGAAATTCCCCCATGTCTATTATAACATTGCCCTTTTGACATGCCTTTTCTATCTCCTGTTGTAATTTGTAGCTCACATCTGGTTACTCAGAGGCCTGTATATAACTCTCATCAGATCTTTCAACACTTATATCAAATAGATTCATTTGATTTGACTTTTTCAACAAACCTGAAAAAATACCACCATTATTTCAACTATAATAAGGAGTTGCAATTCCTTAGCTCTACCCACAAGGATCCAACATCTTCTGATCCTACATTACCCTTTTTGATTTTGTCCCCCTTTTGCATTGCGACTCATCCCGCTGACTGCACTTTTGCCCTATCATCTGCTTGTCCTTCCTGACAGTCTAACTACACACTGCCTCTACTTGTAAACCAACAGCCCTTTCACTCCAGTTCCCATCCTCCTGCCAAATTAGTTTAAACCTGCTCCAGCAGCTCTAGCTAACCTGCCCGCAAGGATATTGATCCCCCTTGGGTTCAGGTATAATCTGTCCCTTTTGTACAGGTCATACCTTTCCCGGAAGAGATCCCCAATGATCCAGAAATCTGAAACCTTGCTCCCTGCACCATTTCCTCAGCCACACATTCATCTGCCAAATCATTGTATTTTTACCCTCACCTGAGTGTGGCACAGGCAGTAGTCCAGAGATGGCTAACTTGGAGGTCCTGCTTTTCAGCTTCCTATCTAGCTCCCTAAATTCTCGCTTCACATTCCTTTTCCTACCTATATGCACCAATACTTCTAGCTACTCCCCCTCCCCCTTTAGGATGCTCTTTAGACCCAATACAAGACATCCCAGTCCTGGGACCTGGGAGGTAACATACTGTGCCATCTGGGTGTCTCTATCCCATCCTTAAAGTCTTGTGTCTACTCCTCTAACTATGGAATCCCCTATCACTACTGCATTCCTCTTCTTCCCCCTCAGCCCCTTCCCTTCTGAGTTGCAGCAACAGACTTGGTGCCAGAGACCTGGTCTCTGGGGCAACCAGGAGCAGAACTGAGTGAAGAGCCAATGAAATGGCATCTGCTTTTGACCTGTTGTGATGGTAGGCAAATTGGAGTGGAAACAAATCACTCCTGAGGCAGTGACCAACCTCTCAAAGCACAGTGGATGCAAGTCAGGGGTTCCCAACCCTTTTTATGCCATGGGCCAATACCATTAACCAAGGGGAACCCCTGATGTAAGTGATAGTCATTAAGGGAGAGTTACCAAATTGTTGGGCACCAGTTTGATTGAAGCCTGCTTGAAACAGATGGGATCCTGATACTACCAAAGTAAGAGGTTAAAGATGTCAGTAAACACTGCAGCCAGTTGATTAGCACGCCTTCTGTTCCTGGCCAGGTACACCTATCTTCCCATTGATGTAATAGCCTGGGATATTACTAACTATGTAAACTACATAACTTCCTAAAGGTAATGCAGTCAGTAATCAAAAGGCTGTAATTGTTGAAAAAAAAACAGAAGTTGTAAAGTTTCATTTTGGCACATTCGATAAAGCACAAGAGAGAACAGAGGAAGGAAATGCTAATTACAAAACTCAAGAGTCTAATCTGAAGTCAGACATGCCACAAAATCTATCCCTGCATCAAACCAATGATTAGTGAGATTAATAAACAGTAACAAATAGTACATATAAAGTCCTGCTCATTTGTGAAGTGTTTATTTCACTCCCAGGTTTTCATTAATGCTATAGTGTTTTGAGACCTGGCAAGAACCAATGCAACTGAGCTGAATTTAAAACCAAATTTTAAAACATTTTGCTTTAAAAATCACCACGATATATTAAGAATAATAACTTGGCGGCATTTGACTGAAAGAGCTGAAACAGATTTACCACACAGCTAAACACATTGAAGAAAGAGTACATCTATACTGTCAACACACACAAAATGCTGGAGGAACTGCGCAGGCTAGACACCATCTATGGAAAAGAGTAAACAGTCGACGTTTTGGGTCAAGACCCTTCATCAGGGCCAGAAAAAAAGTGTCTTGTTTGTAATTGTTTGTTTATACTGGGTCCCAAAACCCTACATCAATTTAACACTGTCAGGACCTGTAGTTGTTTCGTCTACCTTCAGCTTGAATTGCTTGGACATAAGAATTGAGCCACTCAGGCCCTCCGCTGATGGCTGATCCAATTTTCATTATTCACTTTCTCACTCTATCCCCATAATACTCATTTCAACCTTGAATGTCTTTGGGGAATCTAGCCTCTACAGCTTTCTAGAGCAAAAATTCCCAAGTATTCACAACCCTTTGGGAGAAGAATTTCTTCCACAACTCTATTAAATGAGCATACCTTATATTGAGAGTATACGTATTCAGATTCTTCCCCCACAAGGGAGAATGCCTTCCCAGGACTGACCCCATCCTGTCTGCTAAGAAAAACAGTGTGCTTCAATAAGATTGCCTCTCATTCTTTTAAGTTCTAATGAGCATACGTCTAACCCACCACTTGGCAATTCCTCCATCCCAGTGACCCTTCTATGACACCTATCATTAAATGTGGACCAAAACTGTACAGGGTACTCTGTGGCATTACTAGTACCTTGTATAGGAAAAGTAAAACTTCTTTACTTTTGTACCCCAGACCTATAGGAAAAAAATCTCAGCATTCCATCAGCCTTCCTGGATATGCTTTGCACCTATCTGCAAGCTTTCTGCTGCTCTGTCATAGCCAACTTGCTTTACTAGATTTTGCTTCAGTCTGGCTCATTTCTAACCAAAGTACTGCCTTATGGTCTCCCACCAAAATTCATCAGTAACTCTACCTTTCCTTAATATTATTAGATAATTCATCCTGTGACCATTTGTCCATTATGGGAGCACCCGTCATATATCCTCATTTGATCAACATCTGAATATTTGGTTACTGTAACCTACTATTGTTTCTGAATTTCTCAATAGCACATGTTGATGGTGAGATTGTTGCATCAGAGTTGAAACATCTGTTTCCTGCTTCTTGTATTAAACTCTAATCAGGAAGAGGCACCGCTTATTTAAAACTCACCCCATTAGTTGGACCTTTATAATTTAAAAAGCAAACCATCCAGGTCCAATTCCAAGTCTGTCAAGTTGTTCTTCATATTCACATGGAAATATCTGAGGAAAACACTTGCATGCCTGAGAATATTTACAAACTGGCTGCTAGGTTAAAATTCAATCGTAGGTTGCCCCTTGTGTGGGTGAATGATGGGAGTAGCAGGGTGGAGGTGATGGGCACTTAAATTCAGTTTAAGATTAGTTTCTTGTCATATACACCAGCATGTAATGAGATACCTTGCTTATGTGACACTTTCAGAGTAATGAGTACTTGAGTTCATTGGTGGTACCCAATGCTGTAAGCTGATCACACTTTAGTTTGGCTCCTCATTTTCTTGCCAGTTTTAAACTTCTTAACTTTAGGGGCATATTCTACACTCAACAGCCTGAACAAAGTGGCCCTACCCCATGAAACTTGTTAAATTCAAAGTGTATTAATTAGTATTAATCCTTTTGTTTGCAGGGATGGGGGTGGATTCTTAAGACAATTAACTTAGATCCTTGAAAGCAACATTACAGATAGATGGGGTGGTGAAAAAGGTGTTTTGAATGCTGGCCTACATCAGTCAAGGCATTGAGCATAGGAGATGGGGCATTTTATTTCAGTTGCATAAGCCATTGGTGAGGCCACATATGGAGTACTGTGTTCTGTTTTAGTCACCCCATTATAGGAAAGACATGGTTAAACTGGAAAGACGGGAGAAAAGATTTTACAAGGTTGTTGTCAGGCCTACAAGGCCTGAGTTATAGTGAGAGAATGACCAGGTTTGATGTTCAGTCCTTAGAACACAGGAGAATAAGGGCCAGCATTATGGAAGTGTTTAAAATTAAGGTGGATGGTAGCAGTCTTCTTGCTGGGTAGGCGAGTACAAACCTCGGGGGCAAAGATTTCCCATACAGAGGGTGGTAAGTATATGGAATGAGCTGCCAGTGGAAGTGGTTGAAGTGGGCATAGTAGTTTAATAGAAGAAGTACTTGGATAGGTACATAGCAGAGAGTGGTTTGGAGGAATGTGGGCTGAACACAAGAAACTGGGACTAGCTGGGTAGACAACACGTTTGGGATGGAATCATTCAGCTGAATCCAAGGGCACGTATCCGAGCTGTATTGCTTTATAACTGAGCACTCCCCTGCTTTGTTCAAGATGCAGGCAGGTTCCCAGCACTCACTGTCCAGATCCCTTTTCTCTTCTCACACTGAGGTGCTGAAATCAGCGGGATATCTCCACAGGTGAGCAAATGCAGAATCAAAGTATGTATGTGGGGATCATAGTGTCCATAATTCAAACAACTTAACTTAACATTTCTGATCTTACTCTCAGAAACGTGGGGAATGGGTCAAATGCTTCCATGCCAGTGGCATTCACATCCATGGTAATGAAGTGCTTTGAGAGGTTGGTCATGAAACCCATCAATTCCTGCCTGAGGAGTGACTTGGATCTGCTCCAATTTGCCCACCATCACAACAGGCTAACAGTAGATGCAATTTCATTGGCACTTCACTCAACTGTGAAACATCTGGGCAGCGAAGATACATACATCAGGATGCTCTTCATTGACTACAATTCTGCATCGTCCCCTCAAGACTAATCAACAAGCTCCAAGACCTAGGCCTCAATACCTTCTTGTGCAATGAGATCCTCAAAGTCCACCCTCGCATATCTCAGTCAGGTCGGATTGGCAACAACATCTCCTCCACAATCACCCCAAGACTTTGAATAGGGCCCCCTGCTCTACTCACTTTATACTTATGATGGTGGGGCTAACTTCACCCCCAATGCCATATTTAAGTTTGCTGATGGTCAAATCAAAGGTGGTGGGTGGCCCTCTGTTGGTTGAGGTCAACCATGGATGTTGTTTCCCAGCTGTCTGGGTTGTTGGTGCAGTGCTGTCTGTGGCTGATGTGACCAATACGAGAAACGGTCTCTTGTTGCAAAGGTCACCTCTATAAGTGATGTCAGCTCTGCTGGAGCTGCAGTATTCTTTTCTATGGGCTCACTTATCTTCTGCCGCTTGAGGTGTTACTTCAGGGTGTTTTTCTACTGAGTGCATTCAGATGCAATTCATCCTAGGACTCAGTCTTGATGTCCAGAGCCGCCATGTCCCGTCTGCAGATATCTTTGTTGCACAGTTGTAGGCAGTCAGCGGTTCTCTTGCCTGAAGCCAGCTCACCATAGTTGTCTTTTGGGATGCAGCCATCCAGCATACGGCAGACACGGCCCAGCCAGTGCAGCCTATGCTGCCTGAGCAGGGTGTATACACTAGGGGTCCAGCACAAGAGAGAATTTTAGTATTGGGTACTCTGTCCCTCCTGGAAATGGCCAAGATGTGACGAAGGCACTTTAAATGGAAGGTCAAATCACAAACACAACAAAATCTGCAGATGCTGGAAATCCAAACAACACACAAAATGTCCTGCCAAAGGGTCTTGGCCCAAAAAGTCGACTAAATTTTTGCAAAGATGCTGTCTGGCCTGCTGAGTTCCTCCAGTAATTTGTGTGTGTGGCTTAAATGGAAGATGTTGAGCCTTCTCTCCTGTTTAGCATATGCTGTCCAGGTCTTGCTGTAGTACAGGAGTGGGCTGGTGACACAAGTGTTGTATGCTGCCATTTTTGTTTTGGCTGAGTTTGGAGTTCTCCCAGACTTGTGAGGCGAGGCAGGCAAGAGCTGTTACAGCCTTCCTGATGCACCTGTCAATTTCCGTGTCCGAGGAGAAGGTGTCATTATGATGGACAACATCCTGTTCGTAGTTACCAACGGTAATGATTGGTGGTGTCTCCATATCTTCTCCCAAGGCATTTGTCTTTTTCAGCCTGATAGTCAGACTAAATTTCTTGCTGGCCTGGGAGACATAATCCATCAAGTTCCGGAGGTGCTGCAGAGTGTGGGTTGTGACTGCCGCAACATCAGCAAAAGCATATCTGATTATATCCTTGTGCTCTTTGCTTTTGGCTCTTGGGCAGGCAATGTTTAAAAAGTCTTCTAGTGTGGAGGTGGATCCTTTTTCTTGCAGTGCCAAATGTGTCCCTAAAGAGAAGAGCAGAGAAGATCCTGAAGAGGTTTGAGGTGGGAACATAGCCTTGCTTGATGCCACTGCTTATATCAAAGGGCTCCAAAGAGCTGTCATTGTACTGTGTAGTCCCCTCCAGGATGTATGTATACTGTACTCAATCTTGAGATTTGTCTCCTTGCAGGTTGTCACAAAACAAAGAAACACAATAGAACTCATGTTTTAAAAAAAGTGTCAATGTACAGAAGAAAAAATGCAAACAATAAAAAACAAATAACATTCAGAACTGAAGTTCACAAAAGTGAGTCCACAACCTCAAAGCAATTCAGGAGCCCATTAGTTGCACTGGCCACAGCCTCAGTTCAGCACAGTGATGAGTAAACATCATCGAGCTGTGAGCTGAACCAGCTCTGACACCCTGACCTTTCCAATCTGGCCTGGTGTTTAAATCATCCAAACCTTGCTCTTGGACTGGGCCCTGCTGCTTCCATACAGTCTTGGGCTCCAATTCAGCCTGGACCCAACCATTCCAAATTTGACCCAGCACTTAAATTGATCAGACCTTGGGTTTTTCCTAACGCACAGGCCCAGGCCTGGGTCCCACCTCCTCAACACTGCATCACCTCTGCTTGCTTCAACCAGGTTCTGCCGCGGCAAATCACCTCCAAGTCCATTCCAAGAATGGCTAAACATTGGCTCGTTCCATGCTCTTATGCCTGGGCCAAACCACGATGATTTGACCCATATACTTCACTCCACAACTATCCTGCACCTTCTAGACTTCAGTTCACACCACAAAAATGCAAGGTCATACAAGTAGTTCAACAGATCAGCTCTGAAAGGGAAGTTATAGGCTACTGATTGCAGTGATCATATCCAAGAAAATGTGTGATTAATACAGTAATTTTGTTGTGTTTGATACACGCAAGTTGTCGCCGTGCTTCACCAGTATCACCTTAAACTGGATCATGTTTGGTAGTCTTGGTGGGCAGCCTACCTTAAAGTGGATCTGAAAGAGCTTGTCTCTGCTAACCAAGTCAAATGCCTTGGTGAGATCAATAAACACAATGGAGAGAGGTTTCTTTGTTCTCTGTACTTCTCCTGGAGTTGGTGGAGAGAGAAAGTCATGTCGACAGTTGCCTTTCCAGAACGGAAGCTACTCTGTGACACTGTGTACATGTGCACAGCCAACTTCTGGAGGTGGACCAAGAAGACTCAGGTGAAGACTTTGCCAACAATACTCAAGAGGGAGATGCCCCTGTAGTTGTTACAGTCACTTCTCTCACCTTTGTTTTTCTGGAGGGTAATGATATTGGTGTCCCTCATATCCTGTGGTATAGCTCCTTCCTGCCAGTACTGATAAAGGGCTTCATGCAGTGTATGCAGTGGGGTAGTCATACAGTGCTTGATCACGTTTTGGGGAATCCCATCATTGTCTGTTGCCTTGCTCAGCTCCTCAAGGGTCAGCTCTGCAGCCAGTTCTTCCATTTCTGGCAGGCACTCAATGGTGTCCAGGGCTGAGGTGGTGACGCTGTTCACTCTGGAGTAGAGGTCAGAGTAAATTTCTACCTATCTCTCTAATTGTTTGTCCTTGTCGGTGATTATTTCCATACTGATGGATTTGAGGGGAGCCATCTTGTTCGGAGAGGGGCCAAGGGCTTTCTTGATACCCCTGATATGGCCTGTTGGTGCTGCGGTCACTATATCTTCACTGATCTGCATCCAGTACTCAGCACAGTGCCTGGCAGTCTGCTGAACTTTACTTCCAGCAGCCTTGAGGATCTATAGGTTCCTCTCAATTGGGGAATACTTATACTCAGCTAGGGCAGCATGTTTGGCTTCGATGATGGAAGTCATCTCACTGGATTTGGCTTCAAGCCTAACATTTGTTTTCCAGGCCTCTTCCCAAAGCAGCTTAGCTAAGGCAGCTAAGGCTGTGTGGTAGATGGTATTCTGCAGAAGTACCAATTTCTCTGTGCAGAGTTTCCAGGCTGCTGGGTGTTCAGTTCTTTCTTGAAGGCATTAGCAATCTGCTCCAGCGTGTCTTGGTGAAACATCCTGTTGACGCAAATATCAGTGTTCCTTTCTTGTTTAACGCAATGGAATTTCTTTGACTGCAGTCTGATCTTGCAACACACTAGTGAGTGGCAGTATGCATTATGGTAGTAATGTGTGAAAAGCACGCTGCCTGATCAGGATCAAGTCCAGCTGGTGCCAGTATCTGGAGTGAGGGTGTCTCCAGTAAAACATGTGTTGAAACTTCATCTGGAAGTATGAGTTGGTGATACATAGATAATGATAGATGCAGAACTCCAATACTCACTGTCCACTCTTGTTCATCTTTCCCATGCCAAAGGACCAGAAGTCATGATCCTCATCCACCTCACTCACTCTGGCATTGAAGTCACCCAGGAGAAAACAATGTTCTTTCCTGGGGGTATTCCTGATGGTGGCTGCAAGGTTCTCATAAATCTTATCCTTTGCCTCAGATATGGAGCACAGTGTGGGAGCATACAAACTGACAAGGGAAACTGGACCTTCAGTGCTGTTGAGGCAAAGAGTAAGAAGTCGCTCAGATCCATTGCTCCCTGGTTCCACAATGTGTTCTCCACTGCAAAGCCTACTCCGTGCTCTCTGGGCTTGTCAGGGCCGCTTCCTCGCCAGAAAAAAAGTGTATTCTTTCTCCTGAGTCAGACTAGTCAGCCAGATGCGTCTCCAGGAGGGTGGCTGTATTCACGTGGAGTCTCTTGAGCTGTGCTTTTATTACAGCTGTCTTCCTGACATTACTGATGTCTTGAGATTATACTTTATACTTTATTGTCGCCAAACAATTGGTACTAGAACGTACAATCATCACAGTGATATTTGACACACTCCCTGGATTACAAATATTAAATATTAAAAATAGTTATCAGAGAGGCCAGTCATCATTGTCTGAACATTCCTACATCTAGTTTTAGAGCTGGTCTCTTTCATGGTGTTGTCTTGCCTGGTGCAGCATTTTCGGTCTGCAGTGCGGATAATACCTAATCCCAATGCACACAATGGGGCAAGCGGTCTCTGGCAGAACAGCACCTTTTTGACCGAAGGCTGCCTAGCTTAAAGCAGGCAGTAGCTGTCCAGTGAGATCTCTCCCGCTGCCAGAAGCAACCCCTGGCGCCACGCTTCATGTCGATCAAGCATAATGGCTTATAACCGGTAACTGTTGCTTCCTGTGTTTGTCAATGCCATGAGGTGAAGCAGGAGCGTGCTCCCCCGAATAGAGTCGATGTTTCAAGGCAAAGTGAATGCTCAAGCCAGTATGCAAACCAGAGTAGTACGGTACGGAGAGCAGTACGATACGGACAGCGGTACGGTACGGAGAGCGGTACGGAGAGCAATACAGTACAGAGAGCAGTACGGTACGGAGAGCGGTACGGTACAGACAGCAGTACGGTACGGGGAGCAGTACGATACAGACAGCAGTACGGTACGGACAGCAATATGGTACGGACAGCAATACGGTACGGAGAGCGGTACAGAGAGCAGTACGATACGGAGAGCAGTACGGTACGGAGAGCAGTACGATACGGACAGCGGTACGGTACGGAGAGCAGTACGGTACGGAGAGCAGTACGATACGGAGAGCAGTACGGTACGGAGAGCAGTACGGTACGGAGAGCAGTACGGTACGGAGAGCAATACAGTACAGAGAGCAGTACGATACGGACAGCAATACGGTACGGAGAGCGGTACAGAGAGCAGTACGATACAGAGAGCAGTACGATACGGAGAGCAGTACGATACGGAGAGCAGTACAGTACAGAGAGCAGTACGATACGGAGAGCAGTACAGTACAGAGAGCAGTACGATATGGACAGCAGTACGGTACGGAGAGCAGTACGGTACGGAGAGCAGTACGGTACGGAGAGCAGTACGATACGGAGAGCAGTACGGTACGGAGAGCAGTACGGTACGGAGAGCAGTACGATATGGAGAGCAGTACGGTACGGAGAGCGGTACGGAGAGCAATACAGTACAGAGAGCAGTACGATATGGACAGCGGTACGATATGGAGAGCAGTATGGTACGGAGAGCGGTACGGTACAGACAGCATTACGGTACGGAGAGCAGTACGATACGGACAGCAGTACGGTACGGACAGCAATACAGTACGGAGAGCAGTACGGTACAGACAGCAGTACAATACGGACAGCGGTACGGTACGGAGAGCAGTACGATACGGACAGCAGTATGGTACGGAGAGCAGTACAGTACGAACAGCAATACGATATGGAGAGCAGTACGATACGGAGAGCAGTACGATACGGACAGCGGTACGGTACAGACAGCAGTACGGTACAGACAGCAGTACGGTACGGAGAGCAGTACGATACAGAGAGCAGTATGGTACAGACAGCGGTACAGAGGGAAGTACGGTACAGACAGCAGTACGATACGGAGAACAGTACTGTACAGACAGCAGTATGGTACGGAGAGCAGTACGCTACAGAGAGCAGTACGCTACAGAGAGCAGTATGGTACAGAGAGCGGTACGGAGAGCAGTACGGTACGGAGAGCAGTACGGTACGGAGAGCAGTACGATACGGACAGCAGTACGGTATGGGCAGCAATACGGTACGGAGAGCGGTACAGAGAGCAGTACGGTACGGAGAGCGGTACGGTACAGAGAGCAGTACGATACGGAGAGCAGTACAGAGAGCAGTACGGTACGGACAGCAGTACGATACGGAGAGCGGTACGATATGGACAGAAGTACGGTACGGACAGCAATACGGTACGGAGAGCGGTACAGAGAGCAGTACGGTACGGAGAGCAGTACGATACAGACAGCAGTACGGTACAGAGAGCAGTACGCTACAGAGAGCAGTACGGTACGGAGAGCGGTACGGTACGGAGAGCAGTACGATACAGAGAGCAGTATGGTACAGAGAGCGGTACGGAGAGCAGTACGGTACAGACAGCAGCACGATACGGAGAACAGTACAATACAGACAGCAGTACAATACGGAGAGCAGTACGCTACAGAGAGCAGTATAGTACGGAGAGCGGTAAGGAGAGCAGTACGGTACAGACAGCAGTACGATACGGAGAGTGGTACGGTACAGACAGCAGTACGGTACAGAGAGCAGTACGCTACAGAGAGCAGTATGGTACGGAGAGCAGTACAGTACAGACAGCAGTACGATACGGAGAGCAGTACGGTACAGACAGCAGCACGATACGGAGAGCGGTACGGTACAGACAGCAGTACGGTACAGAGAGCAGTACGCTACAGAGAGCAGTACGCTATAGAGAGCAGTACGGTACGGAGAGCAGTACAGTACAGACAGCAGTACGATATGGAGAGCAGTACGGTACGGAGAGCAGTACGGTACGGAGAGCAGTACGGTATGGACAGCAATACGGTACGGAGAGCGGTACAGAGAGCAGTACGGTACAGAGAGCAGTACGATACAGACAGCAGTACGGTACGGAGAGCAGTACGATACAGAGAGCAGTACGATACGGAGAGCAGTACGGTACAGACAGCAGTACGATACGGAGAGCGGTACGATACGGACAGCGGTACGGTACGGAGAGCAGTATGATACAGAGAGCGGTACGGAGAGCAGTACGGTACAGACAGCAGTACGATACGGAGAGCAGTACGATACGGAGAGCAGTACGGTACGGAGAGCAGTACGATACGGACAGCGGTACAGTACGGAGAGCAGTATGATACGAACAGCAGTACGGTACGGAGAGCGGTACAGTACAGACAGCAGTACGATACGGAGAGCGGTACAGTACAGACAGCAGTACGATACGGAGAGCGGTACGGAGAGCAGTACGGTACGGAGAGCGGTACAGACAGCAGTACGGTACGGAGAGCAGTACGGTACAGAGAGCAGTACGATACAGACAGCAGTACGATACGGAGAGCAGTACAGTACAGACAGCAGTACGATACGGAGAGCAGTACGATACAGAGAGCGGTACAGAGAGCAGTACGATACGGAGAGCGGTACAATACGGAGAGCGGTACGGTACAGAGAGCAGTACGATACAGACAGCAGTACGGTACAGAGAGCAGTACGGTACAGACAGCGGTACAGTACGGAGAGCAGTACGATACAAACAGCAGTACGGTACGGAGAGCCGTACGGTACGGACAGCAAGCTACTGCCCATGCAGCAGGTTCCCTCCCTCCATGTTGATGAATCCAAAGGAACAGCAGAGACCAATACAGTTTGGCACTAACAGCATCGCAGGAGTTGCCAGTCAGTGTTGAACTCAATGTAGGACTGCCTTATGGACTCCAGCTCTGGCTTTTTCCTCGGGGCTTACTTCCAATATCTCCCCATGTATGGATGTAGCCACACGACAGTGGAGGTCTGAGATCAGAGTTTCCCCTTCTAGGTGAGCTATCATCCATGATTGACAAGCCCCATCTGACCTAAGTGACTGGCTTTAAGACTCCAGTAGCCCACCCACCTTTGTCCCTTCTCCTGTAGAAATTGTTTTGCTGGGCTTAGTGGCTAACCAGGAGCTGGATTTGGTTGTTGTCAGAGGCTATTTGAGATGTACCACACCACTGGGAACATTTAATAGGTAGCGGGAGCTTATCCTCACTCCCCTCCCCCCCCTCCCCCCACTATAAGGAACCTTAAGGAAAGGTGGTGATGAATCAGCATTTAGGAAGGAGACTGAAAATCTGGCTGAATGGTGCCACTACAACAACCTGTGACTCAATATCAGTAAAATCGAAGAGCTGATTATTGACTACAAGAGGCAGAACCAGAGGTTTATCAGCTAGTCCTAATTAGGGGATCAAAGGTGGAGAGGGTCAGCAACTTTAAATTCCTTGGCATTATCATGTCAGAGGATCTATCCCAGGTCTAGCATGCAACTGCCATAACAAAGAAGGCACAGCAGCTCCTCCACTTTCTTAGAAGCTTGCAGAGATTCATCATGTCATCTAAAACTTTGAAAAACTTCTATAGATGCACAGTGTGCAGAATACTGACTGGCTATATCATGGCCTGGTATGGAAACACTAATGCCTTTGAACATAAAAACCTACAAAGAGTAGTGGATACAGCCTGGGCCATCACAGGTAAAGCCCTCCCCATGATTGAGCACATCTACAAGGAGCACTGTCACAGGAAACCAGCATCCATCAAAGCATCCAGGCCATGCTCTTTTCTTGCTGCTGCCATCAGGAAGCAGATACAGGAGCCTCGGGTTCCACACCACCAGGCTCATGAACAGTTGTTACCTCTCATCCATCAGGCTCTTGAACCAAACTGATTCCACAACCAATCGACTCACTTTCAAGGACTTTGCAACTCATGTTCTTGATATTTATTTACTATTATTATTTTGCTTTTGCACAAATTGCTTTTTGCATATTGGTTGTTTGTCTATCTTTGTGTGTGGGTTTTCACTGATTCTATTGTGTTTCTTTGTACTGTGAATGCCCTCAAGAAAATTAAACTCAAGGTGTATGTGGTGACATATATGTACTTTGATAATAAATTTGCTTTTGAACTTTGAAATATTTTTAGGTGGCGTTTGGGAATGAATCCTTGACAGCAGTTGAGGTTCACTTGGCTATCTAGCTACAGGAGCATTTTTATAATTCAACTAGATCATGAACCCACCACTGTCGATCTTTCTGGTACTGAGGTGCGGATCAAGATTCAGCAAGGTGCCTGGAGTTTATCAGGACCTGGAAGAGCATGATATAGGATTTAGAAGCACTAGGGAATTCTCAGATTTGGAATGTAGTGCTTTTTTTTTCAGACGGCAGAACACTGGAGAATGTTTGATTTAGTTTATTTTGAGTTCCTGTCATCTACTGACACTCTGACAATGGGGGCAAAACCTATTAATCCTTTTAAGAAATGTATTTTCACTCATTCTGGAAAAGTTAATCCCTTAATTATGTAGATTACAGATTAATGTTCACAAATTATATTCCCATTTGAGATTATCAATCAACAGTCCTAAATGGGTTGGAGAAGGGAGATTATTAGATCAAATCAGCAAAGAATGCCAAAGAGGTGTCTACAACAATGTTTAAAAAAGAGAATTACAAGAGAGAAAAACAATAACAGGAATGCGGAATAAACAAATATTTACTGGAGGAGAAATGACAAATATAACAGAAATGGAGGGATAAAAAAGGTGAGCTGACAGTGAGGAACTTAAAGCTATTAAAATTACTTAAAAGAATTACTTAAAAGAAAGTACTGGAAAAATGAAAAGAACTACAAGTTTATGAATTGCCTAGGCTACGTAACTTGCATCATAAGCTTCTAAAAAGGCTGTAGTGTATGAATTAATAATCTTCCAATAATTCTTGGCATAATTTCAGCATATTGAAAAATTACAAATCTAAAACTAATTCCTTAAGAAAAGAAGAATCAAATAGAGAATTTAAGATCATTTGCTGAAACTCATCAGTAACAATAAAAGGGCAGTTAGAAAATCATAAAATGTTTGGCAGAACTGATTGATATGCTTTATGAAAAGGAAATTGTGATTGATAAATGTAGTCAAAGTTGAGCATGTAACTTGCAGCATAGATTAGGAGGAACAAATGGATATATCTATATTTTAAAAAGGCACCACTGAGCAAGTTATTACACATAAAAACGTTCACAAGGCTGGGATGAGGAGGATGTTACATGGACAAAGGATTGAACATAAGGAAAACAGAAAATAAGAATCTCTGAGTTGATTGTTTCTGGCGAGCCTCCAGATCAATCCTTGAACTGCGACCACCTCCTACTCCTTGTGGTCACCAAATACAAATCCTGATGCACTAATTGATTTTAAAACTCAGCAACAAAATCCCTAATTGTGCCCAGACACTCCCAACAGCCAGTATACACAAACACCCTCTTCAGCAAATATACAGACACATATACAGAAACTCCCTTTATCATAATTATGCACAAACACTCCCATCAGCAAATGTCCAAGTGGATTAATATGAGAAACAGTGAAGGAAATTAGGACTGAATTAAAGTTTGGTCAAAGGAACAACTTGTAAAGATGACCTTAAAGAAAAAGGTAGATGGAGGGGTAAAATGATTTCAAGAGGAGACTTTAAATACAAAAACATGGCTGCTGGTGATGCAGATGTGCGAAGTGCCAAAGTCAGAGAAATTGTTGATGAGATAGGAGTAGAAGATGGTAGAGATGAAGAGGACTGCAATGATTAAATCATCAGGATGCAAAGTTTTAATGACATTTGAGAACTGGGTATCATAATCAAGAAATTTGCTCTTAATGTAAAAAAGTTGGCTGGGTGATTGAGAGGAAGGCAGTTTAAGGTATAGGAAGAGAATGCTAAAACTTTGCCCAGAATCACTTCCCTACCACTGATATTGTCCCTCTCTCTTTGCTGGGAGACTGGTGTAATATTAATTACTCAACAGTCCTCTTGTATGTAATGATAATTACTTCATGGGTCCATGTGCTTGGGCGTGTGAAGTTGCAAGTTCTCTCCATGATGGTGTAGGATTGCCCTGGAATTCCAGTTTCCTCTGAAAACCCAAACTGGTGCTGGGTTTTCGGAGGACTGCTTTAAATTACCCCCAATACGAATTTAGACAAAGACAAACCATGAGCAATTGCTCAGCAGTTTTGTGAGAAAATTATTTGGAGGAGTACATGGAAGGGGAATGGGATTTAAGATATTGCTCCCCTGAGAGGTAGCAGAGACTGGAATTGAATGGTCTCCTTCATAATACAAAATATTTGAACCATCTCTGCCTCATCTGCCTTCCATGAAGAGAAAGACAATCATCTCTGTTCCAGAGTTCATTTAAACTGAAAGATTATTCCAATTAATGTGGAGAACATTCTATTGTTAAGGTGAAGCTGCATCATTGTGAAACTGTTGGGTTTTTAAATGAGTTGTTAGAATTGAAGAACTCTTCAGATAAAAGGCCACTGCATGTGATTTGCCAGGACCCTGTCACTAGAGACATCTACATCCTGTGTCAAAGACCACCCTCCTATCTTTCTGTGATTATCAAGACTAAACACAAAAGGTTGAGTTTTAGTACAGAACTGTGGCAAGCCAGGATATTAACTACTGAGACATGTTTACGGTTGATATAAAATCAGAAAGCGCTAGAAACCCTTGACAGGTCAGGCAACATCTATGGAAAAGAGAGATCAGATTGAAAACTCCATTTGATAAGGGGTCTCTGACCTGAAACACCAATTGTTTCTATTCCCACAGATGCTGCTTGATGTGTGAAAAGTTCTCAGCAGTTGCTGTTTTTATACCTTCTATAAATTGGCCCTTAGATGGCCTAAGTATTTTGAGAACATTGTTTTAATTTCACATCTCCACTTCAGTTTTTAAATTTTCATCTAAGATAAATATGTCTAAATAAAAACTCAGCACATTTTGTCTTTGAGAGGTTGAAGCTATCTTTTGTAAGTTGGGAGGGGCATATATCAATGAGAAATGTTTTGCAAGTCACTGCTGAAATAGAGATACAAATTTTTGCATTAAGGGAGAACTTTACTGCTAGAGAGCTAGATTGTCCAAAGAAAAGGCTTTGCCCCAGGATTTGCCCCAATGCCCCAAGGCTTTGCCCTAATGCTGCTTGTCTAAACATTTGCTAACTGTAAGGAGGCTGTGAGCTGTTACATGCTCGTTGAAAGAAGCCTTTTGAAGCCTGGGCAGCTGCAGAGAAGCTGAAAAGGAAGTAACCGTCATTTGAAACCACATAGTAATATCAAAATACTGTTCTTAGGTCTGTGGCAGCACCAGCTCAAAGAACAACTTGTACAATGTAGCACCTTTAAAACAACAAAACATCCTAAGGTCTTACACATGAAACTTAAAGCACAATTTCACCAAGACAAAAGGTGATAGTTGGTTTAAGGGGAGTACTGGAGGAAGAAAAGTGAGTAGACACACACTGGGCTCTTCAGCTGGTGTCTTGCTGTAGCCCACCTGAATATGTATTTTGATTCAGGACACACCACTCTGAGATCGACTCATGGAAAAACAAGCTTTATTTTGTCCAAGCCCGTTAAAAAAATAATGAAAGATAAAAGTTGTGTTCATGAAAAGGATGGTGTTCACACCTTCTCTCAGGAGGCAAACACTTCCTGTACCTCTAAGACAGGAAACTGGACACATTTCTTTCCAGCACACCCTCAACAACTGTTCCTATGTCCTGCACAATGTGGGAGAGAGACTTTTGCAGCATTAGTAATTCAGAACAACCATTCAGCTTATTGGTTCAATACTTATTCTTCAAAAGAACTTACTAAACTGCAGCAATAACAGAGAAGCTGTATTCTGTATTCAGTGGGCCAGGCCGCATCTATGGAGGGAAATGGATAGTTGATCTTTTGGGCTGACACCCTTATTCTGGACTGGGGAAAAAAGGGAGAGAAGGGGTAGACCAAGAGCTGACAGGTGATAGGTAGATCCAAGTGAGGGGGCTGATAGACTGATGAAGGTGGGAATGCATTTACTGCCAGTGAGTACCACATAGCCACCAAAAAAATACATAAGAAAGAGAAGCCGTTGTACACTCTTCTGTACTAATTCCATAGCCCTTGATTCCTGTAGTATCTAAAAATCTGAATGGGAGTGTAGAGATCATCCATTCTGTCTGTGTTTGTTTGTTTGTTTGTGTGTGTGTGAGAGAGAGAGAGAATGAATGAAAATAAACAAACAAGAACAAAGGAATATGCAGAGTTAGAGAATAAAAATCCAAGAAGCTGCAAAATGTAGGGCTGTATGGTATACTCAACCAGCCAGGGTGCGTTAATAGAGGGGGAAAAATAGACCAGTATCACAGATTTACAGCAAAAAAAAAACAGGACAGTTCTGTTGTAGATGAACTGAGTTACGAACTTGGTATTGAGTTGAGAAGGTTATAATGTGTCCATAGAAAGAATATGTTTTGTTTTACTCTGTCTGCCTTGAAATTCTCTATTATTTCTGGGAAGCTTTTGTGTCTTTTTCAGTAAAGACAGAGACAAAGTTTAATTTTCTGCCATTTCCTTATTTTCCCATATAATTTTCCTGTATTAACCAATAAATGACTTATGTTTCGTCATTTTTTTTATATCTCTATAGAGCTCCTACAGTGTGCTTTTGTTTTTCTTGATAGCTTACCCTTGATTCTACTTTCACTTTCCTTATTGGTTCTTTATTAAATTCTGGAATATTCCCAATTCTCAGTCTTACTGCTTTTTTGTGACATCTTACAACTTTTGCTTTGATTTAATGCTATCATAAATGCCCTCAGCTGCACCAACTTTTATGTTTTATTCTATTCCTTTCAGGGGTGTATTTTTTCCAATTCGTATAATTGTAAATGAAAATTTAAAATATTGCCATTTTGAAAATCTGAAATAAAAATAGAAAATGCAGGAAACACTCAGTTTCTGGCATGAGGTCTTGAACCTGAAATATTGTTTCATTTTCCAAAGATGAAACAATGAAAACTTGCTAAGTTTTCCAGCATTTCTTGTATTTATTTAACTACTTTGTACTATATTTTGTTCAAATTTAAGAACTTAGTTTCAGACTGAATAAGTAAATTTCAGTTTTTATATAAAATATCATGATCCCTTTTCCCTAAAGTCCCTCAACCACCAGATTATCAATTAACTTTCCCATTGCACAATACAAACACTAAAATAGTCTGCTCCCCCATTTATTCCTCTATATGAACTAGAAAACTATCTCTTGTACACAACATGAATTCAGCCTCTACACTAATACTGCTCATTTGGTTTGACCAATCTATCTGTAGATTAAGAACGTATGATTATTATATTACCTTGCTGCAAGTACTTGTAACTTTATGATTTAGCATCAATCAGAATCAGGTTTATTATCATTGATGTATATTGTGAAATTTGTTGTTTTGTAGTAGCAGTACAGTGCAAGTCATAAAATCACTCTAAGTTACAATAAATAAACAAACAGTGCAATAGAGGAATGGAAAGGTGGTGTCTATGGGTTCATGGACTCCTCAGAAATCCCATAGCACAGGGAAAAATCTGTACGTAAAATTTTGAGTGTGGGTTTTCAGGGCTCTGTATCCCCTCCTTGATGGTAGCAATGAGAAGAGGACTGGTTGGTGAGGACCCTTACTGATAGATGCTGCATCCCTGAGCCACAGCCTTTTGGAGATGTCCTTGATGGTGGAGAAGGTTGTGCCCATGATGGAACTACTGAGTTTACAACCCTCTGCAGCTTCCTTCATAGAAACATAGAACATTTACAGCATATTACAGGCCCTTTGGCCCACAATGTTGTGCTGACCATATAACCTACTCTAGAAGCTGCCTAGAATTTCCCTACTGCATCGCCCTCTATTTTTCTAAGCTCCATGTACCTATCTAAGAGACTCTTAAAAGACCCCATTGTATCGCCTCTACCACCTTCGCTGGCAGTGCATTCCACACACACACCTTTGAATTTTAACCTCCTTACCAGGCAGTGGTGCAACTAGTCAAAATGCTCTCCACCATACATCTATATAAATTTGCTAGTCTTTTGAGACAAACCAAATCTCCTCAAGCTCCTAATGTAGTTTAGCCACTGGTATGCCTTCTTTGTGATTGTATCAGTGATTGGCCCAGGATTGATCTTCTGAGATGTTGTCATCCAGGAACTGGAAGCTGCTCACCTTTTCCACTACTGAACCGCTCAATGAGGACTGGTGTAAATTCTCTCAGCTTCCCCTTCTCAAAGTCCACAGTCAATTCCTTGGTCTCGCTGATGCTGAATGAAAGGTTCTTGCTGCAACACTACTCAACTAGCCTACCAATCTCGCTCCTGTGTACCTCCTGGTCACCATCTGATATTCAGCCGATAACAGTGGTGAAATTATGGCCATAAGACACAGGAAATGAACTAGGCTATTTGGCCTATTGAGTCTGTTCTGCCAGTCCATCATAGCTGAATTATTATCTCTCTCATCTCCATTCTCTTGCCTTCTCCACGTAACCTTTGATGCACTGATTAATTAAGAACCTACCAAGCTCCGCCTTAAATACAGTATATCTGGATGGCTGTGCACTTTGACAATGAATTCCAGATTCACCACCCTCAGGCTAAAGAATTTTTTTCCTCATCCCTGTTCTAAATGGATGTTCCTCTATTCTGAGGCTGTTCCTTCTGATCTTGAACTCCCCTACTATAGGTAACATCCTTGCCACATCTACTCTATCTAGGCTTTTCAATATTCAATTTTCAAGATCCTTCTTCATTCTTCTAAACTCCAGTAAGTACAGGTCCAAAGCTATCAAATGCTCCTCATATGTTAATCCTTTCATTCCTGAGATCATTCTTAGATAAGGGTCCCAAAACTGCTCACAATACTCCAAGTGGTCTGACCAATGCCCCATAAAACCTCAGCATAACATCCTTGCTTTTGTATTCTAGTCCTATCAAAGTAACGGCTAATACTGAATTTGCCTTCCTTACCACTGACTCAACCCTGCAAGCTAACCTTTGGGAACCCTGTACAAGGATTCCCAAGCCCCTTTGCATCTCCAGTTTCTGAATTTGCTCTCCGTTCGAAAAACAAGTCTACACCTTTATACCTTTGGCTAAGGTGCATGGCCATACAAACCCCACACTGCAATCCATCTGCCACTTCCTTGCCCATTCTCCCAATTTGTCCAAATCCTTCTGCAGACATCCTGATTCCTCAACACAACCTGCCCCTCCACCTATCTTCATATCGTCCTCAAACTTAGTCACAAAGCCATCAATTCCTTTATCCAAATCATTGATATATAACATGAAAAGAAGCAGTACCAGCACCTGTGGCACACCACTAGTCACCGGCAGCAAAGCAGCAAAGGCCCCCTTTATTCTCTTTGCCTCCTGCCAGTCTCCAATTTTCTATCCATGATAGCATCTTACCTGTAATACCATCTTATTAAGCAGCCTCATGTGCGGCACCTTGTCAAAGGCCTTCTGAAAATCCAAATGAACAACATCCACTGACTCTCCTTTGTCTATCCTACCCATCTCAAATAATTACTAGATTTGTCAGACAAGATTTCCCCTTAAGAAAACCATGCTGACTTTTGCCTATTTTGTCATGTGATTCTAAGTACCCCGAAATCTCATCCTTAATACACTCTAACATCTTTCCAACCACTGAAGTCAGGCTAACTGGCCAAAAATTTCCTTTCTTCTGCCTCCCTCCCTTCTTAAAAAGTGGAGTGACATTTGCAATTTTACAGTACTCCAGAACCATTCCAGAATGTAGTGATCATTCGTAATGCTTCTACAATCTTTTCAGCTACAGTATCTCTTTCCGAGTCCTAGGGTGTAATTCATCTGGTCCAGATGATTTATCTACCTTCAGACTTTTCAACTTCACAAGCACCTTCTCCTTAAAAATAACAATGAAACTCACTTCTGCCCCAGTACTCTTGCATTTCTGGCATTCTGCTAGTGACTTCCACAGTGAAAACTGATGTAAAGTGCTTATTCCGTTTGGCCAACATTTCTTTGACATCCAATACTACTTCTCGAGCGTCATTTTCCAGTGGTCTGATATCCACTCTCATCTCTTTTACTCTTTATATATTTGAAAAAAACTTTTTGTATCATCTTTTATATTGGCTTACTTACCTTCATGTTTAATCTTTTCTCTCCTCATGGTGTTTTTAGTTGCCTGCTGTTGGTTTTTAAAAGCTTCCCAACCTCTACCTTCTCTCTAATTTTTTCTCTATTATATGCCCTTCCTTTTGTTGTTATGCCGCCTTTGACTTCCATTGTCAGCCATGGATGCCTCATCCTCCCTTTGGAATACTTCTTTGGGATGTATATTTCCTGTGCCTTCCAAATTGCTCCCAGAAACTCCAGTCACTGCTGTTCTGCTGTCATTCCTGTTAGTGTCCCTTTCCAATGAACTTAGGCCAGCTCTTCTCTCATGCCTCTGTAGTTCCTTTTACCACTGTAATACTGATACATCTGATTTTAGCTTCTCCTTCTCAAACTGCAATGGTGTTTGATCTGTTCTTAGCCACACAGTCATGAGTGTAGAGATGTATCCTTGAGATGCACCTGTATTGATTATCAGTGAGGATATGTTATTACAGATCCACACTGATTGCAGCTCCCAATTAAAGACTAGTTGCATAGGGAGATAGAGACCCAGGTTGATTAATACTGAGGGGATGATGATGTTAAAAGCCAAGGCAGCAATTGATAAACAGCTGCCTGGCATATGTCTTGTGTTGCTACTTTTGTCTGAGGGACCTATAAACAACTGTCAACAATGTTTTTTTTTCTCTTGCTGTGCTTATTGCACCATCTAAACTGATTATATTTCTTGATAATCTGAGCTATGACTGTTCCCCTCTGCTGCCTTTATCCCATTCTTTAACATTGGTGGTACTTTGCTTCTTCATCCATTCTGCCTTCCTCTTCCATAAGACAACTATCTTGGAATATCTATTTACCGACTTTGGTCACTTTGCAACCACATCTGCATTCGGATAGCGTTTTAATGTTGTCTTTTTATCATGTTCCCCTGCTATATTTCTGATTCTAAGTATTCCTGTATGTTTATATGCATTGTCCCTTCCTAACAGACAATTGTTAGCATTAGCGTATAGTATTGCTTTGTCCCACTTCTTTAACTTTCTAAATTAACCCCCACCAGAACCCACCCATCAACTATGTATATGAAAATTTGACAATAAACAAGCAAAGGCTAACATTTAAAGGTTTAATATATGACCAACAACCCTGGGTTATTCAATTTCCTAAGTCACTGGTCTCAGTCCAAATAATGTGAAGCCCATTTGAACAAAAC
Organism: Mobula birostris; assembly: GCF_030028105.1. Taxonomy (NCBI): domain Eukaryota; kingdom Metazoa; phylum Chordata; class Chondrichthyes; order Myliobatiformes; family Myliobatidae; genus Mobula; species Mobula birostris. The sequence goes on from NW_027275927.1 coordinate 379,077, forward strand.
ACAAAAAATAGGAGTATGCCATTAAACCCCCTCAAGCCTGCCCCACAATTTAAATGATCATGGCTGATCCATGCTGGTTGCAGCTCGTTGTGTGCCATATGCATACCCTTCTATTCCTTTGTCAATCAAATACTTGCACATCTCTACTTTAAACACCTGCTTAAAGCTCCGACATCTGCTGGGCAGAGCGCTCCAGAGAACAGTTCTTCTTTCTTCAGTGTAGTTGCCAATAATCCATGAATTAAAACCTACTTCTCCCACTTCAATCAGTATAAAACGTTGCCTAATCTCACAATAGGATCTAGATCAACTGAGAAGGTGGGCAGATAAATGCCAGATGGAATTTAAATCAGACAAGAGTGAAATGATGCAAATTAAACCAGGGCAGGACATAGTGAATGGTAGGGTCCGAGGGAGTATTGATGAACAGAATAGCATGTGGACACAAGGGTGGTGAAAATGGCATTTGACATGTTTGTCTCCATTGATCGGGACACTGACTACAAGACTTGGCACATCATATTACACCTGTACAAGACACTGATGAGCCTACACTTTATGTGCAGTCTGGTTGCCTAGCTATAGGAAGGATGCAATTAAGCTGGAGAAGATGCAGCCACGTTTTGCAAGAATGTTACCAGGACAGAAGGGATTGAGTTATAAGGGGAGACTGGATGTTTTTCCTGAAACTAAGGAGACAGAGCGATGACCTTATATAGGTTTATAAAATCATGAAGTGCATAGGTAGAGTGGATGATCACTGTCTTTTTCCTAGGGAAGGAGAGTCAAAACTAGAGGGCATAGGTTTCAGTGAGAGAACCAAAATTTAAAGGGGACCTGAGGAGCAAATTTTTCATGTAGAGTGCAGTGGATATGTGGAATGAGCTTAATTAATGATTTAATTAATCATTTGACTTTCACTGTTGCCCTTACATCTCCAAGTGGATAAGGTGGGTAGAACTGCAATATGTAAAAAACATTTGGACAGGTACTGTACATGGATAGATAGATGGATATGAGTCAAGTGCACGCAAATGGAACTAGTTTAGGTAGGCACCTTGACTGCCATGTATTAATTGGGATAAATTACCAGCTTGTGTACTGTATGATTTTTAATCTTTGAGCTACAATTTCAATTTCCTAAAATTTATTCCTCATGAATTCCACCAAGATTCAGGAAGTAATCCCGACAGAGATTACTGGTTTAGAATCCGACCTTGGCTGCTCTGTTCCTTCATCAGAGCCCCTTGTTTTTCCACCCTGTGTCACTAGTTACCACATAGAACATGACAACTGGATCTTTCCCTCCCACTCCAAGAGATGTCCTTGATGCTGGTACTGGACAGGTAACACTGTCTTTAGGATTCATGCTTGGGGATGCTGAGACCAGTGTTCATCCATAAATGCTACCTTACTACTTAATTTGAATGGTCCCTTGCCGTATGTTCATTCACACTGTAGTCTCTGCTCTCATCCACAAAACCTGGAGCAGAAAGGCATAAGGGCTGAGCCTCCTGTAATGCTCCCTTCTGAATTCCCGTACTTGTAGTTACACTCTTATATCCTTTACTGATTAGTTTAATAGTATTTTATCCAAAGGGACTGACTCCTGAGGCAAAATATCCAGGTAACCCCCTCCTCCATGACACATAGCAGTATCAAAATCTTGGACTTCAAATCAACTCTAAGCTAAATTTCCGTGAACTGCAGTAACTGCAGATGTGGTCGCTATGGATCTGTACCCACATACCACAGCTAGACCATGTCGACTTCCCTAAAATACATAATCATTATAGTTAATAATCAGAATCAGGTTTATTATCACAGGCATATGTCGTGAAATTTGTTAACTTAGCATCAGCAGTTCAATGCAATACATAATATAGAAGAGAAAAAATGAATAAGTAAATTAATTACAGTATACATATATAGATTAAAAATCGTACAAAAATATTAAAAAAGTGAGATAGTCCGATTTAGGAATTGGATGGCAGAGGGGAAGAAGCTGTCCCTGAATCGCTGAGTGTTTGCCTTCAGGCTCCTGTACCTCCTGCCTGATGGTAACAGTGAGAAAAGGGCATGCTCTGGGTGCTGGAGGTCCTTAATAACGGATGCTGCCTTTCTGAGACACCACTCCTTGAAGGTGTCCTGGGTACTTTGTAGGCTAGTACCCAAGATGGAGCCGACTAAATTTACAATCACCTACAGCTTCTTTCGGTCCTGTGCAGTAGCCCCCCCCCCCCCGCCCCCGATACCAGATAGTGATGCAACCTGTTAGAATGTATTCCTAGGTACATCTATAGAAGATTTTGAATGTATTTGCTGACATACCAAATCAATTCAAACTCCCAATGAAGTGTAGTTGCTGTCTTGCCTTCTTTATAACTGCATTGATATGTTGGGACCAGGTTTGGTCCTCAGAGATCTTGACACCCAGGAACTTGAAACTGCTCATTCTCTCCACTTCTGATCCCTCTATGAAGATTGATATGTGTTCCTTCCTCTTACCTTCCTGAAATCCACAATCAGCTCTTTCGTCTTACTGACACTGAGTGCCAGGTTGTTGCTGCGACACCACTCCACCCATTGGCATCTCTTGCTCCTGTACGCCCTCTCGTCACTGTTGCCCTTACCTCTTCAAAGTCAGTTTAGTTTCCCAGGTACCTTTTTGTCACCTGACTGCAATTTTTTTTTTTTTGCTGGTTACCTGATTATCTGGGAGACGAAAGACAATTTGCTTTCAACTTCCTCATCATATCACACAATGCATCAATGTCATACCGGAGAACCAACAGTACAAGCCAGTGTTCCACAGTGGCAGACTTGTGCTGCCCAGTACTATATCATAGTGACATACAATGACAGACTTTGCACACTAGTGCTGTATCCCTGTGTTATGAAATGACAGGCCAATGGATCTCAGGATTGTAATATATACAGTAGTCATGTGTTCAAGTGTTATACAGTAACAAACTAATGACCACAACTGCAATTCACTGTTCCACAGGGATGGACTTGGGTCACACAGCACAGCACACCAGCATCAAGAACCAGATAAGGAACCTTTCCAGTGCCCAGATGACCTTGATAATGATTTTAATGGGCTGCACATGTAGGCAGTACATTGTTACAGGTCCAGCGAGACCACTCGTGGTGCCATGTGCTGTTTGCACATCCTCCTTTGAGTTTCCCACTGGTACTCTGTTTCTTTCTTATATCTTAAAGATATGTGTGTTGATAGGTTAATTGTCCACTGTAAAATTTCCCTAGTGTGTAAGTACATGGTAGAATCTGGTGGGACTTAATTTGTACGTGGGGAGAATGAAATGAGATTGTTGCAATAAACATTTTTCTGGAGGAACTTAGCAGATGAAGCAGCATTTCTGGGGAGAAAGGAATTGTCACTGTTTTGGGTTGAGAGTCTGCAACAGTACTGAGGGTGGGGATAGAAGAGTGAATTGGTGCTTGGTAACTGATCTGGACTCAGTGAGCCTAGGGGTTTGTTTTGTGCTGTATGATTCCATGACTACAGATGCTGAAAATCTGAAATAAAAATAGATGTTACAACCATTCAACAGATCAGTCAGCATCTATGGAAAAAAGGAGTGCTTCAGATTAAAGATAAAAGGGTTATCCACAAAACCCAAGCTCCTGATCACTGGAATCTCTTCTGCATACTCTCAAAGATTCTCTAACCTTTCCCAGAGTGCAAGCCCCTGAAATGTTCAAAATATTCTAGTTGTGGTTGAAATAGTATTTTATAGCCCATTATGATGTGCTTGCTCTTATGCTTTGTGCTTCTGTGCATTCCAAGATCCCTACTTTTTAACCTCCTTCTCAAACTAACACGTTACTTTGAACTATTTATGCACACTGTTTTCCCAGAACTCTCTTTCTATACCCTTCTAAAATCTTGTTCGCTTTTCTCTCCTCATTCATCCTATTGACCACCATACAGGCTATGCTTTCTTCTCACTATTACCATTGGGCACCAGGTTATTACCTTACAACCATACTGCTGTTGAATCATTGTGGATAACTCGCCTTACCTCAGTTTTGAACTATATCCTTTGATACCTTTAAGGTCAGAGATTTATTGATGCTCAATGGCCACCTTCTATGTCATTAAGAAATGTAATACAAAGTATTTTCTCCCCATCTTAGCCCTAAACAGCCTATCCCTTAACCTCCAACTGTGCCCTTGGTCCTACATTCCACAGTCAGGGAAAACATCCTTTCTGCATCCAGCTTGTCACAAGTTTTAAGAATTTTCAAAACTTTAATGAAATCTCTTGTTCTTCTGAAGTGTAGAGAATATAATTCTAGTCTACTCACTATCCCCATTATTCCATGGACTTCAATCTTGATGACAAGTTTATTCAATTCCTTTCGGAAGTCCATTTACACATCTAGAACATTGCTCTGTTACCTCTCTCGTAAGTTAAATATAATTTGTGATTAACAAATCCCCAGTGTCTATCCTAATCAATTCGTAATTGTCCATGTGACAGTTTATTCTGTCCTTGACCATCATTTCTACAAGTCTATTAGAGAATAGATCTGTTGACTTAAGTAACAGACAATCTACTGGGGGAAATCACTGGGCCAAGCAGCCTTTGTGGGACGATTATCTACACTTCATGATTCCAGCAGATTCTGCAATTTGGACCAACAACCTGCTAAGCTTCTGCAACAGGCTGTTGCTTCATATTCCAGCATTTGTGCTCTCTTGTGTCTCCAATAAACTGAATGCTTGTTTGCTGGATTTATCAGTACACTCTTTTATTGGTCATTAGCTCATTACTACTTGTGGGGTTTATTGTGCTTGTGACCTCACTTCAAATTAATAACTCCGGTTGTGTCAGGATTTCGTATGAAGAGTAACATTTTTAAATGGATGGGAGGGCTAAGTTTTTCTACATAGAGGGTGGTGGGAATGTGAAATGAGCTTCCAGAGGAAGTAATAGTCAGGTAATTGGGTAGTAAAAATATAGAAGATACAGTTGTAGTTACAGAGAAGGTGCAGTACAAGGGCCGTGACAAGGTAGACTGTGAGAGCAAGAGTTCTTTAATATACAAGAAGTCTTACACCAATGGGGTAGAAGCTACTTTGCTTCAGTATTCACAAGTGAAAAGGACCTTGATCAGGGTGAGGTCGAAATAGAACAGGCCTGTGTGCTGGACAATATGGAGATTAAGGAAGAAGTCGTGTTGGATCTTCTTAAAACCATCAAGATTGATAAGTCCCCAGGGCCAGATGTGATATATCCCAGGTTGCTGTGGGAAGTGAGAGAAGAGATTGCTGGAGCAGTAACTATGATCTTTGAATCCTCTTTGGCTGCAGGGGAGGTGCCAGAGGATTGGAGAATGGTAATTGTAGTTCCCTTGTTTAAAAAAGGTAATAAGGAGAATCCTGGGAACTATAGACCAGTGAGTCTTATGTCAGTGGTCTGCAAACTATTGGAAAGGATTCTTAAGAATAGGATCTACAAGCACTTGGAGAAGTACAGTCTACTCAAGGATAGTCAACATGGCTTTGTGAAGAGAAGGTCATGCTTCATCAGCTTAGGGGAGACATCAGGGGTAAGTTTTTTTTTTATACACAGAGGTTTGTGGGTGCCTGGAATGACTTGCCAGGGATGGTGGTGGAGGCTAACACATTAGGGGTATTTAAGAGCCTCTTGGACAGGCACATAGATGAAAGAAAAATAGAGGGTTACTGGGGTAGTGTGGGTTTAGTACGTTTTTTTTAAAGGAATATATGGGGGCACAACATTGAAGGCCGAAGGGCTTGTACTGTGCTGTAGTATTCTAGTGTCTAGATTCTAGTATTGCATTTTTCAGGGTTTTGCACCTTCTGCCCGATAGGAGGATGAAGAAGAAAGAATAACTGGAGTGTGGGGGTGGAAGAGAAAGGATCCTTGATTATGCGGCTGCTTTCCCGAGGTAGCGTGAAATGTAGACAGGATCAATGGAATGGAAAGTGGTTTTCATGAGAGACTGGGCTATAATTACAGAGTACAATTATAACATTTACGTGACAGGTTTATAGATAGCAAAGTTTTGAGAATATGGGCCAACCATAAGCAAAAACCGTAAGCTCAAGAAGGCAACTTGATCAGGACGTATGAACTGGGTCGAAGTTGCACTACGTGCATGTTAATTTAATTTTAATTTAGAGATACAACAGGCCCTTCCAGCTCAACGAGCCGCACCACCCAACTGCACCCCTGTGACCATTTAACCTCCTAACCCCCTGTCACAATGAAAACGTAAAATATCCTGATAGACAGCGACGAAACTTGAATCGCTTGCGCTGTGAAGATTTACGCTAACCGCTACGATACCGTGTTACCCCTGTATATGTAATAAATAATTATATAAATAACGTGCATTTCCACGAGGATAAAAAGAAAATTTACATTGCCACGGATTTCCTTCCTAGGAGGATGTCACAGAGTGCTCGAATTAAGCGCTACTACCAAGGCCATCACAGAAGCCCCGAGCCATCTCCTCCAGCTGAGGGAAGAGAATTTGACAGGAGATCACACCACTCAGTCTCGGATTCATAGTTCAGGTTACGGAAACTGGGTTTCGAAAGGCACCGCCCACCGAAACATAGCCAACACCGTACAACTTCACCACATACACCTTCTTCCGCTGTCAGCTTATGGGTTCTGCAAAGGAGAAGAGCGAGCACCCTCACCGCACCGCCATTTTGTGACGATTATTTATAAAAACGAACGGTCTCCTGCCCCACAACGACCAATCACAGGGTCAGCTCCCCTTTCAAGCGGCAGGGTAGACCAATAGGGAATTAGGATACTGCGTTTGCGCAGTGTGGTTCGGCGCTCGAGCGGCTCGGAGGACGGGACCGTTTGGTTTGAAAAAGAACCGCCTTTTTAACGTGAAGCGGCTGTGTTTTCTCCGGAAAGCAAAAGGCGAGGGGTTGAGGTAAAGGGGCAATGGGTTGGGTACTGTGAGAGGAGGGGTGGGCACACTTTCCTCAGTGGTGAGCTCCGGGGGTGTTTGGGTGGCGTAGTTTGATGCCGCCAAATGGCCGGTGAAGGAGAGTCGGCACTGGCGATGGAGAGGGCGAAGGTTGTGGCCCGCAGCTGGAGGGGAGGGGTTGAGGTCGAGGCCGAGGCCGGTCCTGGTACTAGAGGGAAGGGATGGCCGGGGTAAAGATGGGGAGCGCAACTTTTCGTGGAGCGGTAGTGCCGGCGTGTTGGGAGGCAGGGTGGGGCTGATGGCGAGTGGACCTGTGAGAGTCGGGTGCCTCAGAGCCGTGAGGGATGGGGCAGGGCTGTGTTCCGTGTGTGGGGATGAATGTACTCTTTCATCAGGGGAGGAGGAGGAGACTGTCCCGCTCCCAATGTAGAGTCAGGATTGTTTTTCCAGTTCACAGGTGGAAAGAGGAACGAAGTAACGGTTATTCCGGATCCGATACAGTACAAAAAACACTAAGATAAAGAGCGCAATAATAAGACACATAATAAATATAAATACATAAGATAGCTTATTTACATTGATCGTATGTCCATAAAATGAGTGTCTATAAATAAGTTGACCGACAGGAAATGATAAAGTCGTGGTGTGGTTAGTAGGTGGAGGCGTTGATCAACCTTGCTGCTTGGGCAAAGTGTTTTGAGACTGGTGGTCTTGCCGAGGATGCTTCTGTAGCCTGCTCCCTGATAGGAGTGGGACAAGCAGGGTGGGTGGGACTCTTAGTGATGTAACTGGCCTTTTTCTGCCAACTTTCTGTACATCTGCCCTTGATGGCAGGTAAGCTGGTGATACAGTGGGTGCTCCAACCTTTAACCCTGACCCCAGTGTCCTTGATGGAGCACGAACTCCATTGAATAAAGAACTGGATAGGGTATGGTCAGCATTTGCACCATATAAAGCACCTTCTATCCCCAGGCTGCCTGACAGGTGCTCTCAGGGAGCACGCCTGTACCGAGTACTCAGTATGCCCACAAGAAAACAAATCTCAGGGTTGTATATGGTGATGTGTGTACTTTGATAATAAATTTAGTTTGAACTTTGAGAGCACCTTGCAGTTCACTTGTTCAGATCCTGATGTGTTTGCACCACTACTACAATGCTTTTGTGGTAACTTTGACTTTCAACTAAATTCCCATTTTAAAAGCAACCACGGGATAGCGTTAATGTTTTAATTCCTGTTGAATTGGGTGACATGAAGTGCATTTCCATTTGCTTTAAAGTTTTTATTTGAAGCTTCTAGTGGTTTTCCTATTGTATTTTTTTTTACCGCAAGTGGAATGTGTGGTGCGTCCTGGTTCCCAAGTTGAGAGGAAGCTTTTTTTTATGGAATAGTGTGCAATTTGCCTTGCATTTATTAATGTGCTCGGAGAAAGTGCGTGGAGGAATTTCCCATGTCGGACAAAAATATCCAGTGCCTTATACTGCTGCTAAGTATTATGGTGCCATGCCACTAAATTTATTTGAACTGTACAGCATCAGACTGAGTGAATCTAAACTGGTCGTGCACAAGAAAAGATGTTAAATCAGATGAAATTTAATTTGCACCTTTATGTTTTGGAATTCAAATCTTCCATAGCAGTTGGGAAATATTTAGCGCTGTGCTCTGGTTTTGGTCAATAAAAATTACAACTTCTTTGAAACCACAACTTTCTGTTTTGCTTAAGCTGTGGTAGGTATAAAAGGACAGCTGGTGATTGTGGGTATTGCATTTGGATTCTCTTTCACAATTTGAGCTTAATTTGTCCCTATCAGATTTCATTGGCCTCAGAAATTGTAGTGTTTCAATTAACTTTTGGTATATAATTTCACGTGGTTTTTCATCTTTTCTGGAATGTTTTTCATTTCCATTCTTACATGAGGAACATGTTGACTTGTGTGACTAGAATTACTTTTGTCTGGAATTTGGTGATTTTTATAGTCATTTTATTCCTAACTACGGCTTAGTGGTTTAAAAAAATGGTAGACCCATTGTTTCTGCTTGTTCCTGTCCTGCTGAACTTCTCCCTGCATACTTCAACTCAGTTTTATCCCCTCTGGTTCAGTCCCTTCCTACCTACATCTGTGACACTTCACATGCTCTTGATCTTTTCAACAATTTCACGTTCCCTGGTCCCAATCATCTTATTTTCACTATGGATGTCCAGTCCATTTATATCTCTGTTCCCAACCAGGAAGGCTTCAAATCTCTCATTTTCTTTCTGGACCCCTGTACCACCACTCTCCTCCATATGGCAGAACATGTCCTCACTCTTAATAATTTATTCTTTGGTTCCTCCCACTTTCTTCAAACAAAAGGTGTAGTTATGGGCACTCACAGTGGTCCCAGCTATGTCTGCCTGTTTATCAGCGACGTGGAACAGTCTGTTCCAAGTTTACACTGGTATCGTTTCCTAACTTTTCCTTCGCTACATCGCCGACTGCATTGGTGCTGTTTCCTGCACCCGTGCAGAGTTCGTTGACTTAATCAACTTTGCCTTCAACTTCCACTCTGCAATCAAATTTACCTGGTCCATTTCTGACACCTCCCTCTCTTGATCTCTCTGTCTCTATCTCTGGAGACAGCTTATCTACTGATGTCTATTATAAATCTACTGACTCTCACAGCTACCTGGACTATACCTCTTTCCACCCTGTTACTTGTAAAAATGTTATGCCCTTCTCTTATTTCCTCTTTCTCGGCCTCACCTACTCTCAAAATAAGGCTTTTCATTCCAGAATAGGATATATGATCTTGTAGCGCAGTTACGAATTAGCAGGTATGATGTTGTGGACATCACTGGGTTGTGACTGAACTTAAATCACAGTTGGGAACTTAACATCCAAGGATGGATATTGTATCTAAAGGTTGGGTAGACAGACAGAGGGAGTGGAATGGCTCTGATAAAAATAATAAAGGCATCCGTTAGTCTTGCGAGACCATGGATCTCGCCCGGAAAGTCTTCACTCTCCAGGGCGCAGGCCTGGGCAAGGTTGTATGGAAGACCGGCAGTTGCCCAAGCTGCAAGTCTCCCCTCTCCACGACACTGATGTTGTCCAAGGGAAGGGCATTAGGACCCATACAGCTTGGCACCAGTGTCGTCGCAGAGCACTGTGAGATTAAGTGCCTTGCTCAAGGACACAACACTCTGCCTTGGCTGGGGCTGAAACTCAAGACCTTCTGATCGCTAGTCGAACGCCTTAACCACTTGGCCACGTGTCCATAGAAAGAGGTGATATTGGATTGGAAGGTGTAGAATCCTTGTGGCCAGAGTTAAGGAGCTGTAAGGTTTAAAAAAAAAAATGCACCTGATGGGAATTCTATACAGATCTCCAAACAGTAGCCAGGATGTGGGGTACAAATTACAACAGGTGATAGGAAAGGCATGTAAAAGGGGCAGGTAGATTGGGAAAGTCAGGTTGGTGGCTGGATCCCAAGAGAAGGAATTTGTAAAATGCATACGTGATGGCTTTTTTCGGGTAACTTGTGGTTGACCCCAAAGGCAATCCTGGATTGGATGTTGTGTAATGAACCAGATTTGATATGGGAGCTTAAGGTAATGGAACCATTAGGAGACAGTGATCATAATATGATTCAATTCACCCTGCAGTTTGAGAGGGAAAACTAAATCAGATATATCGGTATTACAGTGGAGTAAAGGGAATTGCAGGGGTATGAGAGGTCCAACATATTATTCTCCGTAACTTCCGCCACCTCCAACGGGATCCCACCACTAAGCACATCTTTCCCTCCCCCCCCACCCCCTGCTTTTCGCAGGGATCGCTCCCTACATGACTCCCTTGTCCATTCGTTTTCCCCCCCCATCCCTCCCCACTGATCTCCCTCCTGACACTTATCCTTGTAAGCGGAACAAGTGCTACACATGTCCTTACACTTCCTCCCTTACTGCCATTCAGGGCCCCAGACAGTCCTTCCAGGTGAGGCGACACTTCACCTGTGAGTCGGCTGGGGTGATATACTGCGTCCGGCGCTCCAGATGCGGCCTTTTATATATTGGCGAGACCTGACGCAGGCTGGGAGATCGTTTTGCTGAACACCTACGCTCTGTCTGCCAGAGAAAGCAGGATCTCCCAGTGGCCACACATTTTAATTCCACATCCCATTCCCATTCTGATGTGTCTATCCACGGCCTCCTCTACTGTAAAGATGAAGCCACACTCCAGGTTGGAGGAACAACACCTTATATTCCGTCTGGGTAGCCTCCAACCTGATGGCATGAACATCGACTTCTCTAACTTCCGCTAATGCCCCATCTCCCCCTCGTACCTCATCCGTTATTTATTTATATACACACATTCTTTTTCTCTCTCTCCTTTTTCTCCCTCTGACCCTCTGGCTATACCCCTTGCCCATCCTCTGGGTTCCCCCCTCCCCCTTTTCCTTCTCCCTGGGCCTCCTGTCCCATGATCCTCTCATATCCCCTTTTGCCAATCACCTGTCCAGCTCTTGGCTCCATCCCTCCCCCTCCTGTCTTCTCTTATCATTTTGGATCTCCCCCTCCCCCTCCCACTTTCAAATCTCTTACTAGCTCTTCTTTCAGTTAGTCCTGACGAAGGGTCTTGGCCCAAAACGTCGACTGTACCTCTTCCTAGAGATGCTGCCTGGCCTGCTGCGTTCACCAGCAACTTTGATGTGTGTTGCTTGAATTTCCAGCATCTACAGAATTCCTCGAGTTTACGGTATGAGAGAGGAGTTGGCCAGTTGTGAAACCCCAAGAGCGGGTCCTATTGCCACAAAGAACCACAGTCAGCGTGTAACTTCAGGTCAGGGTCTTCATAAGAACCTTGAAAGAGAAAAATAGAGATACTAAAGATGGAAATAGAGCTGTTTCCGAAGATGTAAGCAAAGGAGTCACCGTTAGGTGCCATTAATCCTCCTCCTTTATTCTAAAGGGAGGATGAGGCAAGTGTGGCTGACAAGGGAAGTCAAAGAGAGCATAAAAGCAAAAGAGAAGGCACATAAAATCGCAAAAGTGATTGGGAAGTTTTTAAAAACAACAAGCGTGGATATCAAACTACTGAAATATGATGCCGGAAAGGTAGTAATGAGGAACACAGAAATAGTGGATGTACTCAATAAATATTTTGCATTGGTCTTCACTGTGGAAGACACCAGCAACATGTCAGAAATTGGAGAGTCAGTGGAAGTGAGTTACTGTAATATGAACCCAAGATCCCCCTGTTCCTCAACACTGCCAAGAATCATGCCTTTAGCCCTGTATTGTCTTCAAATTTGACCTTCCAAAGTGAATTACTTCACACTTCTCTGCATTGAACTCCATCTGCCACTTCAGTCCAGCGCTGCATCATGTCAATGTCCCATTTTAACCGATAACAACCTTCTACAATATCCACAACTCCACCAACCTTCCTTGTCATCTGCAAACTTAGTAACCCACCCTTCCACTTCCTCATCCAAGTGTAATCACTATTATTAAGGAGAAAGTGCTTAGGAAGCTCAAGGCCTTTGACAAGGTTGCAAATGAGGCTGTGAAACAAGATAACAGCCCAGGTATTACAGGAAAGATACTAGTGTGGATAGAAGATTGGCTGACCAGCATGAGGCAAAAAGTGGGAATAAAGGGGACCTTTGCTAGTTGGCTACCAGGGATTAGTGGTGTCCTTTTGGTGTTGGGATGACTTGAATGTTGTAGGTTAGTGATTTGGATCAGTCTCTCTCAATGTGTGTCATGCCTGATTTTGTAGGGGCCACAAGTTTAAAATAAACAAGAAATTTGTGGCCACATGAGTTTCTGAATGGGCCATGATACGTTTACTATTTTAATGAAATATTGCAAAATATATAAATAAATGAATATATGTAACTTAATTGGAACCCTGTATGAAACAATTGGGAAAATGTGCTAAATTCTGCATAAGAGACAGCAAAATAGTTTAGCCTGTGTATGAAAGGGGTGTGGCAATCGTTATCTCTGCTCCTGCTTGACCACGCTCCAATCACCATTCACACCCTGCAGCACCACCGCCTTCCAACATGCACCCCCAAATCACTGATTATACAGTGAGCAGGTGGGCATGACCCAGCAGGATACCCTGAAATGCGCTCCACCAGTTAGTGGTTATTACTATGTAATTGATAATTGCATGTTAATAGGGAACCATTCGCGTCTCTTTCCAATTGAAAGATTGTCGGAAGTTGCCAGGTTTTTTGTATCAAAACCCTTATCAGAAGGGGATTAATATGGAAAGCATGGCTGGCCTGTGTTGTAGTAATCTAATTAAAACAGTTATGAGTATCACGATCAAACTGAAGATTGGGTGGGACTGTTTGCAGCAAGGTCGGTCAGTGAGTACATAGCAGGAGTTTGGTTCTATTTGTCTTTCACTGACCAGTGCATGTTATAATAATTATGACATGAAGGCTGCAGTTATTGCATTGGGGTCATCTGCCAGAAACAGTTAAACTGAAAAGAGGTGAGAACATGTGAAGTCTACTACTGCCTCACCATCTGCCATTACAACTTCCATTAAATCCCTGATGCATCATATTTTGAAAGGAATTTCAGTTCGCTTGATGAGTACACACTGTTTATTGTCACATGTACTTGCATATAAACATATCTTTACTTCCCCCCCTCCCCAGCTTTCTGCAGGGATCGTTCCCTCTGCAATTCCCTTGTCCATTCGTCCCTCCCAGCACTTATCCTTGCAACTGATCTAAGTTCTACACTTGCCCATCAACTACCACCCTCACCTCCATTCAGGGCCCCAAACTGTCCTTCCAGGTGAGACAACGCTGCACTTGTGAATCTGATGAGGTCGTCTGATGTCTTATGGTCTTATAGGTGTAGGAGGTTGAGTGGGATCTGGGATTAGCCATGGATGGCTAACATGAAAAGAAGCCGTCCCAACACAAACAGGACACCACTAATCTCTGGTAGCCAACTAGCAAACGCCCCCTTTATTCCCACATTTTGCCTCCTGCTAGTCAGCCAATCTTCTATCCATACTAGTATCTTTCCTGTAATACACGGTGGTGGATCAGACTCGATGGGCTGAATTGCCTGATTCTGTTCTTATGTCTTGCGATCTTATGCCCAGTGCTCCCGATGCGGCCTCCTGTACATTGGTGAAACTCACCATAAATTAGGGGACTGCTTCCTCGAGTACTTCTGTGCCATCCACTGCTAGTGGCAATTCCTGGTGGCCAAACATTTTAATTTTGATTTCCATTCCCATTTTGATGTGTCAATCCATGGCTTCCTCTTGTGCCAAGGTCAGGCCACCCTCAGGGTGCAGGAGTAACACTATCTATTCTGTCTAGGTACCCTCCAACCTGATGGCATGAATATCGATTTCTCCTGGTAAACAAATTTCCCCCACCCCACTTCCTTTATAAATCTAACTTGTCTTATAAACACTCTGACCGTTTACTTCTCCTGGGTCCCCTCTTCTCCCCCCCCCCCCCCCTCCTGGCTTCACATATCACCTTCTGGCTAGCCTACCTCAACCTATTTATTCTGGCATATTCCCCCTTCCTTCTCAGTCCTGAGAAGGCCCAAAACGTTGACTGGTTATTCATTTCCATTGATGCTGCCTGACCTGCTGAGTTCCTCCATCATTTTGTATCTGTTGCTATAGTGACATATGTTAGGTTTTTGAATTATGATCAGGCCAGTGAGGAAATGTTTGCCCAAGAGCTTAAGACAGATACCAAAGGTGGAAATATTTTTGAAGAGGTCAAGAGCAATTTCATGGAAAACAATATTCCACTGGAAAATATAATGGCTTGTGCAATTGATGGTGTTGCTTTGATGGTAGGAAGATTCAGAAGATTCATTGCTCATTTAAAAAAAAATTCTGTGTGACATTTTTTGCATGCACTGTGTCATCCACTGTCAGCATTTGGTTGCAAAAAAATTGGGAGGCCGTTTGCACAGCACCCTTGTTGTAATAATAGCTGTCAACTTCAAATCAAATGCACTTCAAGATCATCTTTTTGACATCTTTGTGAAGAAAATGAAGATTTTGAATGGCGACTAATGTAATATAGGTTTGGTTATCAAAAGGTAATTGTCTTGGTAGCTTTATTTCACTTTGGGCAAGATGGTGTCAGTGGCCAATGGTGACAACTTGTAGACAGCTTAAAAAAAGCTACTGGATACTCTTCTTCTAAATATAATTTTTCTTCTGAACTGATCGATTGTACCCTGTACTTTCCTTTATGAATATATTTTTGAGCTGACTAAATGATCTGGGGGATTCGGCGTTGAGTGCAGTGATCAATTCCTCATGGCTGAACACAAATCCATGGTCGATTCCATTACTCTGCACTGTTCTATGGTGTTTCTATTTTTTATGGCTGTCTGTAAGAAGACAAATCTCAAGGTTATATACTGTATACATACTTCGATAATATATTTTGAACTTTGGGAAAGTATTGAAGCATTTCTAAGTTATGCAATTTCCTTCATTGACCACTCTTAAAATAGAATTGCAAGATGATCTGATTGTATATGCTGATCATTTGAAACAACTGCACACTGATATGGAATTTTGGTTCAGATACCTACAGTATTCCAGATTGGGTGATGGATCGATTTGGATGAATGTGAGTGATGTTGATACCACATTGCAGGAATGTCTTGTTGAGCTGCAGAGTGATAAAACAGCTTATGCAAAATTCAAACGGAGCGAACAAAATTTTTGGATAACTAGTGATATTCAAAATATGTTTCCACAGCTCTGAGAGGAAGAAAAGTTGTTTTTAATTGGATTTCCCATCTCTTATCTGGTTGAATGTGGCTTTAGTCAAGCTCTACATGTGCTATTAAAGCTTGTAAATGTCTTGATGTTGTGAAAAAAGGTGACCTTCAATTACCTTTAACCAAGTTGCAACCAGATATTCAAAACCTTGTTAGTTTGCATCTTGGGCCCCTTCTCCCATCTTCAACCCTCTTCCTTGCTCTGGTCTTCTGCCTATTCTGGATTATTTTATCACTAACTGCCGTTGAAATATCAACCTTCTCAACTCTTACCCTCCTCTCTTCAATTCTAACCTCTCCGAATGTGCTGCTCTCCACTCTTTCCCCACTAATCTCAACCTTACCACATGTCAACTATCAGACACCTTTTCTGCATCATTACTAATCTCATTGACTCTAGGGATCTTCTATTCACTGCCACTGACCTCATAGTTCCCCTACTCTGCCTGCACCTCCCAGTTCTACCTCTTACCCAAGATCCACATACCTGACTGTCCGGGTAGATGCATTGTTTCTGTCTGTTCCTGCCCCACAGAACTTGTGTTTGCAGACCTTGACTCTGTTTTATCCCCCTTGGTTCAGTCCCTTCCTACCTACATACATGACATTTTTATGCTCTCTTTATCTTTTCAATGACTTTTAACTTCCCTGGCCCTGATCGTTTCATTTTCACAATGGATGTCCAGTCCCTGTACACTTCTATCCCCTATCAGAAGTGCCTTAAAGCACTCTGCTTCTTTCTGGACAACAGACCCAGCCAGTTCCCCTCCACCACTACTCTCCTTCGTCTTGCAGAACTGATTCTCACCCTCAACAATTTCTCCTTTGGCTACTCCCACTTCCTTCATGCGCAAAGTGTGGCCGTGGGCATTTGCGTGAGTCCCAGCTGTACCTGCCTTTTCGTCAGCTATGTGGAACTATCAATGTTTCAAGCCTACACCGGCATAGCTCTCCAACTCTTCCTATGCTACATTGATGACTGAATTGATACAGCTTCCTGCATCCATGCAGAGCTCATCAATTTCATCAACTTTGCCTCCAACTTCCACCCTGTCCTCAAATTTACTTGGTCCATTTCTGTCACTTCTCTCCCCTTCCTCAATCTTTCTGTCTCCATTTTTGGAGACAGTCTATCTACTGATACCATTTATAAACCCACTGACTCTCATGCCATCTAGACTATACCTCTACCCACCGTCACTTGTAAAAATGCTATTCCTTTATCTTACTTCCTCCATCTCCCTCACATCTGCTCTCAGTATGAGGCTTTTCATTCCAGAACAACTGAGATGTCCTTCTCCTTCAAAAAAAGAGGCTTCTCTTCCTCCACCATCAGAACTGCCCTCACCCACATCTTTCATTTCATTTACATTTGCCCTCGCCCCATTCTCTGTGCGCCACACCAGGGACAGGGCTCTTCTTGTCCTCCCCTGCCATCCCACAAGCCTCTGCATCCAGCGCATAATACTCCCTAACTTCTGCTGTCTCCAATTGGATCCTAAAAACAAGCAATTTTTTCATTCCTTCCCATTTTATGCTTTCTGTAGGGATCCCCTTGTTCATTCTTCCCTCCTGGCACTTATCCTTGCAAGTGGAATAAAGTGCTTATTCCCCTACACCTGCCCCTACACCTATACCTTCAATCTCTATTTGGGTCATCTACTGTATCAGGTGATCCCGGTGTGACCTGTTTATTGGTGAGACCTGATTTAGATTCGGTGACTGCTTCATCAAGCACCTTTGTTCCATCTGCTACAAAAAGTGGGATTTTCCAGTGGCCACCCATTTGAAATATACTTTCCATTCCCATTCCAATGTCCACAGCCTTTTCTACTACCAGGATGTGGCCAACACTTGGGTTGGAGGATCCACACCTTGTATAATATCTGGGCAGCCTTCAACCTGATGGCATGAACATTGATTTCTCGTACTTCCACTAATTCTTCCCCCACCCCCACTCCTTCACCATTTCCCGTTCCTGATTCCTTTTCACACCTCTTCTTACCTGCCCATCACCTCCCTCTGGTGCTTCTCCCCCTTCCCTTTTTTCCGTGGTCTTCTGTCCTCTCCTATCAGATTCCCCTTTCTTCATCTCTTTCACCAATCAAGTTCCCAGCTATATACTTCAACCCCTCACCCTCCCGGTTTCACTTATCACATGCCACCTTGTACTTCTGACTCCCTTTCCCCCATCTTCTTACTCTAACTTCTCCCCTTCCTTTCCAGTCCTGAAGAAGAGTATCAGCTGGAAATGACAACCGTTTACTCCTTACCATAGATGCTGCCTAGGCTGCGCAGTTCCTCCATCTTTTGTGTGTATTACTTTGGATTTCCACTATCTACAGATTTTCTTTTGTCTTTTGAGTTTGCATCAGTTGCAAGGATCTCACTAAATACCCAAAGTAACAATGTTAAGCACTTTTGCTGATTGGATAAATATTACTTTATATATAATACAGTATCCTGTTTAGAGCTTAGAAGTAGTTTTATTTTTCATATACACCTGTAACATTTAAACTATAATACCTATAACTGTCGATCTTCCTCCCTCCCAGAGGCCTTTAGGTTCAGAACAAGGGAATAACTGTCAAACACAGTTTACTTAGAAGTACATATTGTTTATTAGCAAGCTTGCATGCTCAGATGAATTACAGAGCCCCAGTCACAGAGCGTGGGAAAACCTGCCACCCAAGCGAGCCCAGAAGACTGTTTGGAGCTGCTGATATACATTGTTATCACATATTTTGATAAGGATACCGAGAAGCTTCTTGTGGAACAAACACTTCTTTGTTTATACATTATTTTCACAGCATGACTTGTCAAGCTGCCAATAAGTCAGTTATGTTTTAGCTCTTTTAATTCTGCATATAATTCCTCATAACCAGCAAAAACATGAATATTAATTATGTATCAGAATAATTAGTACAGTTGACCACAAAAAAACTTAATGGAAACTATGGAGGGTGGGGGGCCACAGAGGTAAATGAAAGTCACAATTGGGTCAAAGCTGGCCAGTGGTATAGTGGCATCAGCATTGGACTTCGAAGCAATTAGTACCGAGTTCAAATCTAGACAGCTCCTTGCATGCTTTCCATCCATGCTGGGTTGAGTGTTGAGTTGGCAATTCGACCTCGTAAAACAAAAAGCTAAATGTTATGGAAACGGCAAAAAAAAAAGCCACCGAAGGTGCCACAAGACGTGAAAAGGAACAACAAGTGGGCCACAAGCAGAAAAACGTTGAGAACCACCGATTTGGATGACAAAATTGATGACTTAGTATTGTCTGCAAGCAGCCACAAAGATAAATGGTGGGGCAGGTAGTGTTGAGGAAGCAGGGAGTCTGCAAAAAGACTTGGACAGATTAGGAAATACATATGGAAATAGTATATGGTCATGCACTTTGGTATAAGCAATAAAAGTGTAGACTTTTGGGTTTAGTCAGTAGTAAGGAAGGTAAATGTAAAGTTAGCATTCATTTTGTGAGGATTAGAATATATAAGCAAGGCCTTATAAGGCACTGGTCAGATTGCACTTGGAGGATTGTGAGCAGTTTTTCATCCCTTATCTTGGATACAGTGGAGGTTCATGAGAATGATCTTGGGAATTAAAGGGTTAATGTATATGAGTTTTTGATTGAACTGGGTTTGTACTTGCTGGATTTTGGAAGAATGAGGAAGGATCTCATTGAAACTCATTGAACATTGAAAGTATGAGATAGAGTGGATGTGGAGAGGATATTTCCTATAGTGGGAGGGGGGTCTAGGACCGAGAGTAAGGCCTTGGAATACAAGGATGTCCCTTTAAAACAGATGAGGGGGTATTTCTTTAGTCAGAGACTGGTGAATCTGTGAAATTTGTTGCCACGGATGGCAATGGGGACCACGTTTCTGGGTATATTTAAAGCCAAGGTTGATAGGTTCATTAGTAAAGGTGTTGAAGGTTATGGGGAGATGGCAGGAGGATGGGGTTGAGAGGGATAATAAATCTATCATGATAGAATAGAATAGACTCGATGGTCTGAATGGCTGCATTCTGCTCCTATGTCTTATAAGAACGTAAGAAATAGGAGCAGGAGTAGGCTATCTGGCCCATCGAGCCTGCTCCACCATTCAATAAGATCATGGCTGAACTGGCTATGGACTCATCTCCACTTACCTGCCTTTTCCCCATAACCCTTAATTCCCCTACTATGCAAAAATCTATCCAACCTTGTTTAAAATATATTTCCTGAGGTAGCCTCCACTGCTTCATTGGGCAGAGAATTCCACAGATTCACCACTCTCTAGGAAAAGCAATTCCTCTTCAACTCTGTCCTAAATCTACTCCCCTGAATCTTGAGGCAATGTCCTTTAGTTCGAGTCTCACCTACCAGTGGAAACAACTTTCTTGCATCTATCTTATCTACCCCTTTCACAATTTTATGTTTCTATAAGATCTCTCATTGTTCTGAACTCCAGTGGGTACAGTTCCAGGCAACTCAATCTCTCCTCATATTTAACCCTCTCGTCCCTGGAATCAAACTGGTGAACCTCCTCTGCACCACCATCAAAGCCAATATATCCTTCCTCGAGTATGGAGACCAGAACTGCATGCAGTACTCCATGTGCGGTGTCACCAGGACCCTGTACAGTTGCAGCATTTTGTTTGCTTTCATGATAGCCTGCTGCACCTGTAAACCGCCCTTTTGTGATTCATATACAAGCATTCCCAAGTCCCTCTGTACAGCAGCATGTTGCAATTTTTTTTACCATTGCACTTCCATTTCTGCTTCCAAAGTTGATGCCCTCGCATTTACCAGCATTGTATTCCATACCCCAGACCCTTGTCCACTCACTTACCCTATCTATATCTCTCTGCAGACTCTCCATATCCACTGCACTGTTTACTTTTCCACTCAATTTAGTATCATCAGCAAACTTAGATGCACTACATTCGGTCCCCTCTTCCAGATCATTAATGTACAGTGGCATGCAAAAGTTTGGACATCCCTTGTCAAAATTTCTGTTACTGTGAATAGCTAACCGAGTAAAAGATGAACTGATTTCCAAAAGGCATAAAGTTAAAGATGACATATTTCTTTAATATTTTAAGCAAGAAAACTTTTTTATTTCCATCTTTTACAGTTTCAAAATAACAAAAAAGGAAAAGGGCCCGAAGCAAAAGTTTGGGCACCCTGCATGGTCAGTACTTAATAACGCCCCCTTTGGCAAGTATCACAGCTTGTAAACGCTTCCTGTAGCCAGCTAAGAGTCCTTCAATTCTTTTTTGGGGGATTTTCGCCCATTCTTCTTTGCAAAAGGCTTCTAGTTCTGTGAGATTCTTGGGCCGTCTTGCATGCACTGCTCTTTTGAGGTCTATCCACAGATTTTCGATGATGTTTAGGGTGGGAGACTGTGAGGGCCATGACAAAACCTTCAGCTTGCGTCTCTTGAGGTAGTCCATTATGGATTTTGAGGTGTGTTTAGGATCATTATCCTGTTGTAGAAGCCATCCTCTTTTCATCTTCGGCTTTTTTTTAACAGACAGTGTGATGTTTGCTTCCAGAATTTGCCGGTATTTAATTGAATTCATTCTTCTCTCTACCAGTAAATGTTCCCTGTGCCACTGGCTGCAACACAAGCCAAAAGCATGATCGATCCACCCCCGTGCTTAACAGTTGGAGAGGGTTCTTTTCATGAAATTCTGCACCCTTTTTTCTCCAAACATACCTTTGCTCATTGCAGCCAAAAAGTTCTATTCAAAAGGTTCAAACGAACATCTAAACAAGCCTGATGCATTTTGGAAACAAGTCCTGTGGACTGATGAAGTTAAAATAGAACCTTTTGGCCACATTAGGCCAATGTCTGGAGGTTAGGGATCTTGGCTTCCTGATAGACTCTTTGTACTGGGTTTGAGGTCTTGATCTTTGAACTTTTCAGGTGGTCAAATGCTGTGCTTGACACACTGGAGGCAGTGGTGAATGTAATCATTTGCCGACAGGTAGGTTCCAAGATATGGATACTGACTTGTACACTTATGTCCAAGATCTTGCTAGAGGATATGTATGAGTTTGTGGTGTTAGTCAGGAAAATTTGGTCGAGTAGCTTTGTTTAAAGAATGCCTCGTGTAAAGTCTATTCGCTTATATGTTTGGACGAAAGTGCAATGACTTGGCATTTAATCTCAAACTGAACTGCAGTTTGACTGAAGTTGAGTGACTCTGGTCCTGGAGCGACAGGTTCAGTTGTTAGCTGTTTTTTTTCCCCCATTAGGCTAACCTTATTCCAGTTGGATTAGTTTGTTATGGACCCTTGGTTAGAATTCAACATTGTACAATGTAATTTCCAGTACATGTGTAAAGGAGAATGAAATAATTGTTACCCTGATTGTGACATAACACAGTAAGGTAAAGAAAGCGATAATAAAACATAATAAATATAAGCACATAGGATGATTTGTGTACAGATACTTCTGTGCCTAGCTTCACTTTATGGACATATAATCAATGTATTCAAGGTGGCTGATTGGAAGTAATAAAGTAATAAGGGGGGGGGTAATGGGATCAGTTAATGGGTGGATGAGTTGATCAGCCTTACTGCTTAGGGAAAGTATGTGGTTTTTGAGTCTGGTGGCCCTGGTGTGGATGCCATGTAGCCTTCCCCCTGATGGGAGTGGGCAAACAATCCATGAGCAGGGTGGGTGGGATGTTACTGACTGTTTTCTGGCACCTTTCTGTTTATGTTCTTGATGGTGGGTAGACTGGTGCTGGTGATGTGTTGGGCAGTTTTGACAGTTGGCCAGTTAATCATTCCAATGAACAGATTAAGTAAATGGACAGGATTAGAGGGCTTGTCTACTGAGTCCTTATGGGTGGAGCTGAGAAACAGGAAAGGTACGGCCACATTAGTGGGATTGTATTACAGACCACCCGATAGTCAACGAGACTTGGAAGAGAGTCTGCAGAGAGATAGCAGGCAACTGCAGGAAACATAAAGTTGTGGTGGTAGGGGATTTTAATTTTCCATATATTGATTGGGACTCCCATACTGTTAGGGGTCTAGATGGTTTAGAGTTTGTAAAATGTGTTCAGGAAAGTTTTCTAAATCAATACATACAGGGACCAACTAGAGGGGATGCAATATTGGATCTCCTGTTAGGAAACGAGTTAGGACAAGTAATGGAAGTCTGTGTAGGGGAGCATTTTGGTTCCAGTGATCATAACACCATTAGTTTCAATTTGATCATGGATAAGGATAGATCTGGTCCGAGGGTTGAGGTTCTGAACTGGAAGAAGGCCAAATTTGGTTCTCTGGCAAAGATGTGATCGGTAGGTGGGAAGCCTTCAAAGGAGAAATTTTGAGAGTGCAGAGTTTGTATGTTCCTGTCAGGATTAAAGGCAAAGTGAATAGGAATAAGGAACCTTGGTTCTCAAGGGATATTGCAACTCTGATAAAGAAGAAGAGGGAGTTGTATGAAATGTATAGGAAACGGAGTAAATCAGGTGCTTGAGGAGTATAAGAAGTGCAAGAAAATACTTAAGAAAGTAATCAGGAGGGCTAAAAGAAGACATGAGGTTGCCTTGGCAGTCAAAGTGAAGGATAATCCAAAGAGCTTTTACAAGTATATTAAGAGCAAAAGAATTGTAAGGGATAAAATTGGTTCTCTTGAAGATCAGAGTGGTCGGCTATGTGTGGAACGGAAGGAAATGGGGGAGATCTTAAATAGGTTTTTTTGTGTCTGTATTTACTAAGGAAGATGGCATGAAATCTATGGAATTGAGGGAATCAAGTAGTGAGACCATGGAAACTGTACAGATTGAAAAGGAGGAGGTGCTTGCTGTCTTGAGGAAAATTAAAGTGGATAAATCCCCGGGACCTGACAGGGTATTCCCTCGGACCTTGAAGGAGACTAGTGTTGAAATTGCAGGGGCCCTGGCAGAAATATTTAAAATGTCGCTGTCTACGGGTGAGGTGCCGGAGGATTGGAGAGTGGCTCATGTTGTTCCGTTGTTTAAAAAAGGATCGAAAAGTAATCCGGGAAATTATAGGCCGGTAAGTTTAACGTCAGTAGTAGATAAGTTATTGGAGGGAGTACTAAGAGACAGAATCTACAAGCATTTGGATAGACGGGGGCTTATTAGGGAGAGTCAACATGGCTTTGTGCGTGGTAGGTCATGTTTGACCAATCTGTTGGAGTTTTTCGAGGAGGTTACCAGGAAAGTGGATGAAGGGAAGGCAGTGGATATTGTCTACATGGACTTCAGTAAGGCCTTTGACAAGGTCCCGCATGGGAGGTTAGTTAGGAAAATTCAGTGGCTAGGTATACATGGAGAGGTGATAAATTGGATTAGACATTGGCTCAATGGAAGAAGCCAAAGAGTGGTAGTAGAGAATTGCGTCTCCGAGTGGAGGCCTGTGACTAGTGGTGTGCCACAGGGATCAGTGCTGGGTCCATTGTTATTTGTCATTTATATCAATGATCTGGATGATAATGTGGTAAATTGGATCAGCAAATTTGCTGATGATACAAAGATTGGAGGTGTAGTAGACAGTGAGGAAGGTTTTCAGAGCCTGCAGGGGGACTTGGACCAGCTGGAAAAATGGGCTGAAAAATGGCAGATGGAGTTTAATACAGACAAGTGTGAGGTATTGCATATTGGAAGGACAAACCAAGGTAGAACATACAGGATTAATGGTAAGGCACTGAGGAGTGCAGTAGAACAGAGGGATCTGGGAATACAGATACAAGATTCCCTAAAAGTGTCGTCACAGGTAGATAGGTCGTAAAGAGAGCTTTTGGTACATTGGCCTTTATTAATCAAAGTATTGAGTATAAGAGCTGGAATGTTATGATGAGGTCGTATAAGGCATTGGTGAGACCGAATCTGGAGTATTGTGTTCAGTTTTGGTCACCAAATTACAGGAAGGATATAAATAAGGTTGAAGGAGTGCAGAGAAGGTTTACAAGGATGTTGCTGGGACTTGAAAAACTCAGTTACAGAGAAAGGTTGAATAGGTTAGGACTTTGTTCCTGGAGCGTAGAAGAATGAGGGGAGATTTGATAGAGGTATATAAAATTATGATGGGTATAGATAGAGTGAATGCAAGCAGGCTTTTTCCACTGAGGCAAGGGGAGAAAGAAACCAGAGGACATGGGTTAAGGGTGAGGGGGGGAAAGTTTAAAGGGAACATTAGGGGGGGGCTTCTTCACACAGAGAGTGGTGGGAGTATGGAATGAGCTGCCAGATGAGGTGGTAAATGGGGGTTCTTTTTTAATATTTAAGAATAAATTGGACAAATACATGGATGGGAGGTGTATGGAGGGATATGGTCCATGTGCAGTTCAGTGGGACTAGGCAGAACATGGTTCGGCACAGCCAAGAAGTGCCAAAAAGCCTGTTTCTGTGCTGTAGTTTTCTGTGGTTTCGATGGTTTCTGAAACTATGGTGACTATTTCATTGTAGGCAAATGTGTGGCCGTCTTTAAAATTAATGAAGTCCAAGAGACTCAAGTTCATGGATAGATTATTAAAAAATCATAAACATCTTCAGAAATATTTGTTATGTGTAGCACAGCCTCAGTCACTCTGTGGCCTCCCAGCGATCTCCCAGTGGCCCCACATTTTAATTCCATATCCCATTCCCATTTTGATATGTCTATCCACGGCCTCCTCTACTGTAAAGATGAAGTCACACTCAGGTTGGAGGAACAACACCTTATATTCTGTCTGGGTAGCCTCCAACCTGATGGCATGAACATTGACCTCTAACTTCCGCTAATGCCCCACCTCCCCCTCGTACCCCATCTGTTATTTATTTATATACCCCATCTGTTATTTATTTATATACACACATTCTTTCTCTCTCTCTGTCTCTCTCTCCTTTTTCTCCCTCTGTCCCTCTGACTATACCCCTTGCCCATCCTCTGGGTTCCCCCCCTCCCCCTTTTCCTTCTCCCTGGGCCTCCTGTCCCATGATCCTCTCATGTCCCTTTTGCCAATCACCTGTCCAGCTCTTGGCTCCATCCCTCCCCCTCCTGTCTTCTCCTATCATTTTGGATCTCCCCCTCCTCCTCCCACTTTCAAATCTCTTACTAGCTCTTCCTTCAGTTAGTCCTGACGAAGGGTCTCGGCCCGAAACGTCGACTGTACCTCTTCATAGAGATGCTGCCTGGCCTGCTGCGTTCACCAGCAACTTTGATGTGTGTTGCTTGAATGTCCAGCATCTGCAGAATTCCTCGTGTTTTTGTGTTTTAAAACTGCTGCTGGTCTACCCATAAATGTAGAATTGGGAGAAACCTGTATATCCTTGATTAGTAATCACTTGGTTACTGGCAGAGTACCTTGATCAATACTCATTGATTGTGGTTAAGAGAAGCAAGAGTAGCTTGAGTAATATAAAAGGAATTGTTGCCTATTGATGCAATGTTGCAATCCTTCTCAGTTCTCATTCATGTTATTAAATTATATACGTGAGAATCCAAGTCCTTTAAGAAGAAAAAAATGCGCCATTGGTTAATTTAATTTTGCATAGCTTCCTTATTGTTCTTGTCCTCTATCGTAACACAGTTTTTATTCTTGTTTTTAAAGCACCAACTTTAGTTTGTACTTATTTTCAATATAAGTAGCTAATGTCCGGTGTAAATTAAGCTGGAGTTCCGTGTATTCATTCCCACTAGCCCATTCACTTGATACTCAGTGGGACTTGCTGAATCATGATGTAGTCATACCTCAATTTTAAAATTCACATTCTTGTTTTCAACTCTCTTTATAGCCTCATCAGTTCTTATTTCTGTAAATGTGCTCCAGCCTTATAATGTTTCAAAATTTCAACACTTTACTTTATGCCTCTAAGCATTCTCAATTTTAAGTGTTCCCTATCAATGGCAGTTACTATGGTCCATTCTGAAATTATGGAAATTATGTACTGTGTTCTGTGTTTCCTGTTGAGTTTTAACACTTTTTCCTTCTTTAAGACGCTCCTTAAAATCTGCTTTACTGGGCAAACATTTGGTCATTTTCCCTAATATCTTCTCATGTCTTAGACAAAATTTGGTTACTAAACTGCTGCTTAAACTGTTTTAGAAAAACCGTTGGATCCAACTTACGATTTAGAGTAATATCTGGCTTTAACCCTGTTTTGAAATGTTACTTCATTCCTTGTAAAAGACAGCTGTAAAATTATTAAAATGCCAAAATATCCAAATTTTAAAAAGATAAATCTCATTTGTGCAATTGGGTTGCCACCAAAGACAGTATTTTGAGGAACTTTGAAACAAAATTGGTTGGTTACAGCGCCATTATCTTTTATTGGCAGATGAGGAAGCAATTGTAAAATGCACTACAGAGGAAATATAAAAACATTAGATTAGATACAACTTTATTGTCATTGTGCCGAGTACAGATACAAAGCCAATGAAATGCAGTTAGCATCTGACCAGAAATGCAAAGAATAGTGTTATTTACAAAATAACTACGAATAAGAAGTAAGTGCTACAGCATACAAATATAAAAGTACTGAGACAGTACAATAGGGGTGCAATACTGCTTAGCGCTGTGATATGAGGTTCAGCAGGGTCACAGCCTCAGGGAAGAAGCTCTTCCTGTGCTTGCTGGTGCGGAAGCGGAGGCTCCTGTAGCGCCTACCGGATGGGAGGAGAGTAAAAAGTCCATGGTTAGGGTGAGATGCATCCTTGATAATGCTTTTCACCCTGCCCAGGCAGCGTTTATGGTAGATGTTCTTAATGGTGGGCGATTGGGTGCCGATAATCCACTGGGCAGTTTTCACCACACGCTGGAGTGCTTTGCGGTACAATACGGGACAATTGCCATACCACACTGAGATGCAGTTCTCAATGGTACAGCAGTAAAAGCCCATCAGTATCCTGGGACAAAGGTGAGCTTTCTTGATGCTCCGCAGGAAGTGGGTCAGAGCACTCAGCATGTTTGAATTTTGAGCTGTTATTTAATGAGGGAGAATTCAGCTGATGGTACTTCCTTTCCCATCAAGCCTTACTGGGCTCCCAGTCTCCCTGAAAGGATCATTACAAATCCTGGATAGCTGTGGTATGAGCCTTGTGAGCACTTTCAGTCAGCAATCATTATCTTTGACCTTCTGGTTTTATGTCATTTCAGTTCCCCTTCCCCTCCCCACTCACACACTGAGCTGTCTGTCCTTAGTCTCCATGTCTGCCATGATTAGGCCAATTGCAATCTAGAACAAAGCATAATGTTCCACATGGGTACCCTACAAACCATTGGTACAAATAATAAATCTTCCATTTTCAGATAACCCACACCTACGGTGTTCCTTTCCCACTGCTGTTGGTCCACCTAGGTTCTTGCTCTCTCTTTGGAGACGCAAGAGATTCTGATGCAACAATTTCTTGGGGGAACTCAGCAGCATCTATGGGAGGAAGGAATTTCCTGCGTCAGGAAACCCTACATCAAGACTTTGCCTCAGGACTTGACCCAAAATATTGACAGTTCCTTCATGCCCCCACCCCCACCGATGCTGTTCAACCTGCTGAATTCCTCCAGTAGCTTATTTGTGACTCCATCGGGTGCCCCTCAGCTTCCAACATTTCAGTGAAAACAAAGCAAGTTTGTTCAAACTTTCCTTTGGACTAGTAGAATAA
This sequence comes from Mobula birostris, assembly GCF_030028105.1. Lineage (NCBI taxonomy): Eukaryota > Metazoa > Chordata > Chondrichthyes > Myliobatiformes > Myliobatidae > Mobula > Mobula birostris. Next base: position 407,421 of record NW_027275927.1, read on the forward strand.
TCCAGGTAACATCTCAGTAAACCTTTGCACTCTTTTCAAAGCTTCCATTGCCTTCATGTAATGTGGTAATGAGATCTGAATACAATACTCCAAATGTGGCCCAAGCAAAATGTTATAACATGACATCCTGAATTTTATACTCAATGCTCTGACCCAGGAAGCTGAGGATACCATACCCCTTCTTTATCACTCTATCTACTTGTATTTCCACTGCCTCCAGATTTACTAAATACCTTCCTCCTACATTTGTCGTCCCAAAGAATAACCGCTTACATTTGTCTGGATTAAATTTCTCTGCCAATTCCCACTATATTTTGTATTGGTCTATATCCTGCTGTGTTATTTGACAACCTTCCTCATTATCCACATATTTGCCAATTCTTGTGTCATCTCCAAACTTACTAATCCACCCACCTTCAATAATGTCCTTGCGTTCTCCTCATGTCTGTCCTAAATAGGTTGCCTCCTATCTTTCAGACTGTGACCCTGAGCTCTAGACTCCTTATTAGATTATATTAGATTAAATTCAACTTTATTGTCATTGTGTCGAGTACAGATACAAAGCCAATGAAATGCAGTTAGTATCTAACCAGAAATGCAAAGAATAGTGTTATTTACAAAATAACTGCGAATAAAAAAAAAAGTGCTACGGCACACAAATATAAAAGTGCAATATGGGTGCAGTACTGCTTAGTGCTGTGATGTGAGATTCAGCAGGGTCACAGCCTCAGGACGGAGCTTTGTGTAATGGCTTGAGTTTTCATGCTAACTTGCATTTTTCCCAATGAAATTGAAAATTAATCTCTTTTTGGCAGACTGAATGAATTTACTAGCAATAAAGTTAGGCACTAACAATGATCTTTTACTCTGATTTTATGTACCCAAATTAAGACTTCAAGCATAAAACTTTGTTAAGCAAAATCAAGTGCATTACGTTAAATACTTCGAGGCAGACTAATTAATTCAAATAGACTGTTGACTATTATCATAAAATGAGCCTCAGTTTGATTATGCAGTTAATGTAGTTAGTTGAAAGAAAGATTGTGTTTGACAAAGTTATTGGTGTCTTTTGAGTTTGAATTTAGTTGACAAAGTACAACCAATGGATCTAGTATATTTAGATTTTTCTGAACCAGTCAGTAATGCTCAGTCAAAAGCTGCTCTGGTGACAACGAATATACTCTGAACATTGAAATTTAGCTCTTTTGTCCATTTTTGGACTTTGTGGTAAAGCCCAAACTGAGTATCAATGAGTTAGTTATTGGTGAGTATGTGCCTTTATAACAACAGAAAATCACCTATCAGCATCTTAGGAGTAATTGGGTTTGGTGGCTTTCTATGGGCAGGTGATATTGAAGTAGCATTTCACCGAGCATACAGCACAGAAATTTGCCCTTTGGCCCAATTCATCTATGCTGATCAAATTGACTACTTGAACTAGTCCTACTTGCATACATTTGGTCCAAATTCCTTTAAACCTTTCTGATCCATGTTTATATCTAAATGTGTTTTAAATCATGTAATTGTATCCACCTCTACCATTTCCTCTGGCAGCTTGTTCCACATACCTATCAATCTATGCTTTTTTTTAAAAAAAGTTGCCTCTCATGTCCCTTCTCACCTTAAATCTATATCTTCTAGTTTTAGACCCCCCTTCACCTATCTGTTCCCCTCAGATTTTGTATACCTCTCCACCATCACCCCTCAGTCTCCTAAGCTCTGAGGAGAGAAAGGCCCCAGCCTATGTTGTCTCCTATAACTCAAGCCCTCTCATCCCTGTGAACCTTTTCTGTACCTTTTCAACTTAATAGCAGTCTTCGCATAGTGAGGCGACCAGAACTGCACTCAGTACTCTCCAGAATGGTCTTGCCAGCATGAAGTACAATTGTAACATCGTGTCCCAACTCTTTTGCCCAACTCTTTTGCTCAATATTCTAATTGATGAAGCCAAGGGTGATAAATACTACCTCACCACCCTGTTTACCTGTGTTACACTTTCAAGAAACTATATACTTGTATCCCGTGTTTCTGTGTTCTACAACATCCTCCGGGACCTTGCTGCTTATTATCTATTTCCTTCCCTGGTTCCCTGAAAGCACTGGATACTGCGAAGGCTATGATCCTTGACAAAATCCCGGCAATAGTCCTGAAGACTTCTGCTCCAGAACTATTAGCCAAGCTGTTCCAGTACAGCCACAACACTTAATCTACCTGGAAATGTGGAAAATTGCCCAGGTTATGGCCTGTGTTCAAGAAACGGGTCAAGTTAACCCACCCAATTACTGCCCTATCAGCTGCTCTCAAACATCAGCAAAGTAATGGAAGAGGTTATCAACTGTGCTATCATACAGCACCTTCTTGGCAATAACCTGCTTACGGATGCCCAGTTTGTGTTCCATCAAGGCCACTCAGCTCCTGACCTCATCACCTCCTTGGTCCAAACATGGACCAAAGAATTAAATACCAGAGGTGAGGTGAGAGTGATAGCCCTCAAACATCAAGGCAGCATTTGACCGAGTATGGCATCAAGGTGCCTTAGCTAAAATTGAGTCGATTGGAATTAGGGGGAAAACCTTTTGCTGACTGGAATCATACCTGCCACAAAGGAAGATGGTTGTGGTGGTTGGAGGTCGATCATCTCATCCTCAGGACATCACTGCAGGAGTTCCTCAGGGAAGTGTCCTAGGACCAATCACCTTCAGCTGCTTCATCAGTATTCTTCCTTCCTTCTGGGTATGTGGAATGCACTGCCAGCGGCAGTGGTGGAAGCGGATAGAATAGGGTCTTTTAAGAGGCTCTTAGACAGGTACATGGAGCTTAGAAAAATAGAGGGCTATGCACTAGGGAAATTCTAGGCAGTCTCTAGAGTAGGTTACATGGTCGGCACAACATTGTGGGCAGAAGGGCCTGTAATGTGCTGTAAATCTTCTATATAGCTCATCCCCCTCTGCACCCCTTAGACTCCCATATCCCATAATGCTATTGGGAGATGCTGCCTGTAGAAATGAGTGGGCATAGAATATAGAAAAAAAATTAGTGGGAAGCTAGACGATGGGGTAGTTTTTAAAAACCAACATAAGGCAACTTTTAAAAAAAACATAAGGAGAGAAAAGATTAAATATAAAGGTAAGCTAGCCAATAATATCAAAGAGGATACCAAAGGTTTTTCAGATATCAGGTATATAGAATAAAAGAGAGGAAACAGTGAATATTGGACTGCTGGAAAACTATGCTGGCGAGGTAGTAATGGGGGAGAAACTTTAAGTATTTTGCATCGGTGTTCACAGTGGATGACAATAGCAGTATGTGCGAAATTTGAGAGTGTCGGGGCAGAAATGAGTGTAGTTGCTATTACTAAGGAGAAAGTACTTTGGAAGCTGAAAGGTCTGAAGGTCACCTGGACGAGATGGACTATCCACCCCAGGGTTCTGAAAGAGGTAGCTGAAGAGATTGTGGAAGCATTAGGAATGATCTTCAACGAATCACTAGATTCTGGAATGGTTCCAGAGGACTGAAAAACTGCAAATGTCCCTCTAATCTTCAAGGAGGCAGAAGAAAGGAAATTATAGGCCAGTAAATCTGACCGCAGTTGTTAGAAAGATGTTGGAGTCCATTATTAAAGATGAGGTTTTGGGTTACTTCGAGGCACATGAAAAGTATGCCAAAGTTAGCATGGTTTCCTTCAGGGGAAATCTTGCCTGACAAATCTCTTGGCATTCTTTGAGGAAATAACAGGCAGGATAGACAAAGAGCCAGTGGATACTATTTATTTGAAGTCTCAGAAAACTTTTGACAAGGTGCCACAAATGATGCTGCTAAACATGATAAGAGCCTGTGGTATTACAGGAAAGATACTAGCATAGATTGAAGTTTGGCTAACTGGCAGGAGGCAAAGACTGGGAATATAGTGGTCTTGTTCTGGTTGACTGCCAGTGACTAGTGGTGTTCTGATTATATATTAATTTAAATGATGGAATTGATGGCTTTATAGTCATAGATAGGTGGAGGAGTAGGTAATGTTGAAGAAATTGAGAGTCTACAGAAGGACTTAGATTGGAAGAATGGGCAAAAAAGTGGAATATGGTATCAGAAAGTGTATGGTCATGTACTTTGGTAGAAGGACTAAAGATGTAGACTATTTTCTAACCGAGGAGAAAATTCTCCTCGGGGTGCAGAAGGATTTGGGAATCCTTGTGCAGGGTTCCCTAAAGGTGAGCTTGCAGGTTGAGACGGTGGTGAGGAATGTTAACATTCATTTCAGGAGGACTAGAATATGAGAGCAGGGAAGTGATGCAGAAGCTTTATAAGACATTGGGTCAGATTGTTAACAGTTTTAGGCCCCTTGTCTAAGAAAAGATGTGTCGGCACTGGAGTGGGTCCAGTGGAGGTTCACGAGAATGATTCTGGGAATGGAAGGGTTCGCAAATGAGGCATCGGTTGATGACTTTGGGCTTGTACTCTTAGAATTTAGCAGAATTGGAGGGATGGGAGCAGAGGCGGTTCTCATTGAAACCCATCAAATATTGAAAGGCCTAGATAGGGTGGATGTGGAGAGGATATTTCCTATAGTGGGGGAGTCTACGACCAGAGGATACTGTCTTAGAATAGAGGAACATCCATTTAGAACAGGAATGAGGAGGAATCTCTTTAGCCAGAGGGTGGTGAATCTGGGATTCATTGCCACCGACACCTTTGGAGGCCAAGTCATTAAGTGTGTTTAAAGCAGAGGTTGATAGGTTCTTAGTTAGTCATGATGTCAAAGGTTACAGGGAGAAGGCAGGAGAATGGGACTGAGAGGGATTTTAAATCAGCCATGATGGAATGGCAGAACAAACTCAGTGGGCTGAGTGGCTAATTCTGCTCCTATGTCTTATGGTCTTGTGATCTAACAGTTAAAATATACTTGTACTAGTACATAGCTGGGAATGGTTTAGCGGGATGTGGACCAAACAAGGGCAAATGGGACTAGTATAATGGTCATCTTAGTTGACATGTGCAGTTAGGTTGAAAGGGCTGTTTCCATGCTGTATGAATCTGACTAAAGTACTGATCCATGTGGACTACCACCTTCCAATAAGAGTAGCTGTATCTGACCTTATTAGTTTATTACTGAGTTTATCATCAAAGGCCTTTTACAGATCTAGATAAACAACAGTTGCATCACTGTTAACCATTTGTTCTTTTGTGATTCATGCATATATTGAAATTGAAGGAAGAAGTGATTGTAATCATTGACCTGGAAGCTTTATTTTTCATTTCTTTCTAATCACCACAAATGGTCATATGTTTTCTGTACAGACAATGCCATCAAAAGCGTTCTCAGTTGGTGAAATAGTAATGGGCCGTTGGCCAGGTGGTCACCTATACTACGAGGTGCAAGTTATGGGTTACAACAAGAACACCCAGTTGTATACAGTGAAGTACAAGGATGGGACTGAACTGAATCTAAAAGAAAATGATATTAAGGTAAGGCTGGTCACTGAATATTTTAAGATTGCAAATAATAATCTATCAGGACTATAGTATGCAGATCTGATAATATTTCAATATTCTTCTCAATCCTTGGAAACCCAGAAGGTTGTAGATGCTGGAATCTGGAGTAAAAGAAAATGCTGCAAGAAGAAATCACCAGGTCAAGCAGCATCCATGGAGACATAGGGATGATTAATATTTCAGGGAGGCTCTGCATCAGGACTAAGAGAATAGGAAAAAGATGTCTGTATATGGAAGTGAAGGGGAGGGGTAAGTAATAGTGGAACTAGATGGGGGAGGGAGAGGGGATAGGAAAGATGAACCAGGGCGAAGGAACCCTGCAGATGGATATGTGGATAATGTGCAGATGGAACCAGGTGGAGGAGGCTAATAGGTCTTGTTAAGGTGGGGGGGGGGGGGCGCGGGGATTAGGTTGGAAAAGATAAACCTAAGAGAGAGAACTTGACTAAAATTTTGTAAGTTGCAGGGTGTGGGTAACTTGACAGTTGGAAAGTTCAATGTTCATAGCATCTAGGTTGTAGACTACCCAGGCAGAATATGAGGCATTCTTCCAGTTTACATTTGGCCTCACTGTGGCAGTGGAGAAGGTGAAGTACAGACGGGTCAGGGTGGGCATGAAAAGGGAAGTTGCAGTGGAACTCAAGATGGCTGTTGTGGAGAAGTACAGTTTACTATTTACTCTACAGAAAATTTGTTGGGAAAACTGATCTCTTGTGTTGGATCAGAGACTTGGTCCCCTTAAGAATCAGTGTGGTAATCTACATGTTGAGTCTTGGTTTATTGTGGTCATACATGTGAAGATACAGTGAAAAATATAGGTTTTGTAAGCCATCTATACAGATCACTTCCAAGCATATATACATTGAGGTAGTACCGGGGGGAAAAAAATAACAATGCAAAATATACTGTTGCAGTTACAGAGAAAGTGCAGTACAGGTAGACAAATAGATGTCAAGTTGAGTTATACAGATACCTTGTTCCCCCGCTGATTTTTTTTTAAGCTTTTGCTTTTCAAAGGCCATGACGAAATAATTTGTAAAGTCGAGGTCATCCTTAACATACAAGAGGTCCATTCAAGAGTCATGACAGCAGGATAGAAGCTGTTCTTCTGCATGGTGATATGTGTTTTCAAGCGTTTATATCTTCTGTCCGATAGGAAGGAGAAGAGAGAATATCTGGGGTGGGTGGGGTCTTTGATTATGTTGGTTGCTTTTCCAAGTCAGTGAAAAGTATAGATAGTCATGGACCAGGAGTCTGTTTTTTTTTTTTATGATGGATTGAGCTATGTCCATAACTGCAATTTCTTGTAGTCTCAGGCAGAACAGTTGGCATACTAAGCTGTGATGCATCTGGATTGAATGTTTTGAAAATTGGACATGCAAGTTAATGAGTTCTTCTCATTTGCATTTACCTTGAAGAAGGACAGGCAAGTTAGTGAGTTTAGAGAAGAAAACAGTGATATCCTGAACCATATTGACATTTTGAAGAAGCTGTTCATGGCCTTGAAGCACATAAAGGTGGATAAATTCCTAAGATCTGATGTATCCTAGGACGTTGTGGGAAGCAAAGACAGAAATTACTATAGCCCTGGCAGAGAATTTTGTATCTTTGTTAGTCATGGCAATGGAAGACTGGAGGAGAGCTAATCTTGTGGCTTTAAGTAGGTGGTAAGAACAAGCCAGGGAACAACAGGCCAGTGAACCTTGCATCAGTGGTGGGAAAGTTACTGGAAGGGATTCTGACGGACAAGATTTATTTGCATTTGGAAAAACAAGGGCTGATAAGGGATAGTCAGCATTGCTGGGCTTGTGGGAGGTCATGTCTCATCAATTCATTTGAATTTTTTAAGAGACAAAATGTTAATATCCTTTAAGATGATCACTGAATTGCCTAGGCATAGTAGGCCATGGTCAACTGCTAGAAAATGGAGTTAGTAAAGATGAATGCTCACTAGTTAGCGTGAATTTTTTAGGTCCAGTTCCAAGTAAATTTATTATCAAAGTACATATGCTACCTTGAGATTCTCTTTTTTTTTTTTTTTTGCAGACATTTACAGGAAAAATAGAATAGAATAGAATTTTATGAAAATCTCTTCATAAATAGATGATGACGGACAACCAACATGCAAAATACAAGCATTGCAAATAAAAATAATAGAGCATGATTATAAAGGGTTCTTGAAAGTTAGTCTGTAGGTCATAAAATAAACTCAAAGTAGTGATTGAAGTTATCCATGCCATTTCAGAGCCTGATGGTTGTAGGGTAATAGATGTTCTTGAGCCTGGTGGTGTGAGACTTAAGGCTTCTGTACCTTTTCCCTATGTAGGTATTGAGATGAGAGCATGGCTTGGATGGTGGGGTTTTTGATAGGTGCTGCTTATTTGTGGCAGCACTGCATGTAACTGCGCACAATGATGGGGAGGACTTTGCCTCTGATGGACTGGGCTGTATCCATCACTTTCTGTAGCCTGTTTTCTCTATGCTGTACAACTTTGACTACATCCAGTGGAGTTGGAGAAGAAGTAAAATGTGTGCCACTGTAGGTATCAATTTCAGTTATGCAGTTACCTTGTTCCCCTGCTGATTGTTTCTTTTTTAAGCCTAGCTTTTTTAAGAAAAAAAAGGTTTTCCTCCAGCAGTATTATATAATCAACTACCACAACATTCTTCAGTCCCATTGTGGGAATATTTAATATTTGAGTAGAGGCCAGTAATACAGTGGTGCAAGAAAGTTTGTGAACCCTGTAGAATTTTCTCTATTTCTGCATAAATATGACCTAAAGTGTGATCAGGTCTTCATGTAAGTCCTAAAACTAGATAAAGAGAACCTAATTAAATAAACAACACAAAAAAACTTCACTTGGTCACTTATTTCTAGAGAAAAAATATCCAATATTTCATTTATTTGTTAGAAAAAGTATGTGAACCTTTGCATTCAGTAACTGGTGTGACTCCCCTTGTACAGCAATAACTTCAACCAAACATTTCTGGTAACCTTTGATCAGTCCTGCACATCGGCTTGGAGGAATTTTAGGTCATTCCTCCTTACAAAACTGCTTCAACTCCGGGATGTTGGTAGGCTTCCTTGCATGAATTGCTTGCTTCAGCTCTACAACATTCCTACAGGATTTAGGTTAGGACTTTGACTCGGCCATTCCAAAACACAAATTTTCTTCTTTTTAATCATTCTGTTGTTGATTTACTCTGGTCTTTCTGATCATTGTGTTGCTGCAGTATCCATCAAACTTCAGGTGACGACAGCTACCCTGACATTCTCCTGTGAAATGTCTTGATAAAATTGTGAATTCATTGCTCCTTCTACGATTGCAAGCTGTCCAGGTCCTGAGGCAGCAAAGCAGCCCCAAACCATGATGCTCCTTCCACCATGCTTCACAGTTGAGATGGGATTTTGGTGTTGGTGTGCAATGCCCCTGTTCCTCCAAACATAGCAATGTGCATATCCACAGAACATTGTCCCAGAAGCATTGAAGATCATCCAGGTGGTCTTCTGCTTTGTAGAGCATCCAGGTGGTCTCTCGCTTCTCCAGCTCTGTATCCTTTTTGCCAATCAACTTTCCAGCTCTTAGCTTCATCCCTCCCCCTCCTGTCTTCTCCTATCATTTCGGATCTCCTCCTCCCACTTTCAAATCTCTTACTACCTCTTCTTTCAATTAGTCCTGACGAAGGGTCTTGGCCCAAAACGTCAACTGTACTTCTTCCTATAGATGCTGCTTGGCCTGCTGCGTACACCAACATTTTGTGTGTGTTGCTTGAATTTCCAGCATCTGCAGATTTCCTTGTGTTTGGGTCTGGAGATGTGCAGCAATTTTTTTTTTTTTGGAGAGCAGTGGTTTCCTCTGTCATGCCTTTCCATGAACACCATTCTTGTTCAGTGCTTTTCTTAAAGTGGATTTATTAACAGATTTTAACAAGTTCTAGAAATTTCTGCAGGTCTTTTGCTGTTACCCTTGGGTTCTTATCACCACCTTCACCATTGCACGTTGTGCTCTTGGTGTGATCTTTGTAGGATGCCCACTCCTAAGGAGAGTAGCAACAGTACTGAGTTTTGTCCATTTGTAGACAAGTTCTCTTACTGTGGACTGATGAACACTGAGGTCTTTAGAAATGCTTTTGTAGCCTTTTCCAGCTTCATGCATCTCTGCAATTCTTCTAAGGTCCTCTGAAAGTTGTTTTGATTGAGGCATGGTGCACATCAACAGATCTTTCTTGAAGAGCAGGCGCTTGACTTTATGCAGAAATAGAAAAAATTCTACAGGGTTCACAAAATTTCTAACACCACTGTGCATGAGGTCATTCTGGCTTCATACTGCTATATAGTTGAAGCATTGTCAGTTGCAGGGAGCTTTTTGTATAAACAAAATATGGGTAATCTTAGAATGGATTTGGAAATGAATCCAAAGCCCTTCGACTTGTATGTAAAAGGGAAGCTGAAATGTCATTGCTAGAAATTCAGACATTGTATTTTACTTCTAGTCCTTAAATTTCTTTAAAATGAAGAAAAGCAGTTCAGGTTCCAGACAACGCAGTCGATCTCGATCACGGTCTCCTGCCAGGACACAGACACCCAAGCAGTCAAACTCCCGGGGCAAGGAGCCTAGGAAATTAGTGGAGAAGGAAGAAGTACGAACAGTTGATATAAGTAAACTGAAATCTGTCCATCAGGTATGTGGCATTAATTCAATTTTAAAGAAACTCATAGACTTGACTTTACAGTCTATTCATATAACTATATGAGTTGAATGCACAAGTACTGAAGTTCATTGAAAGTTAAATGTGTGGAAGAAATAAGAGTGGGAAAATTTAGTGCTCAATTGCCTTCATCCATGCACACCTCCGTTGCTGCTTTTGCTAATCAGAGGTCCAGCTGGAAGTTTGGTATGACACATATTGCTCCTAAGCAGGAAAACCCACACTCATGGACATCCTGGGTCAAATTCCTTTTGGCCTGCAAGGGGTGTCTGCTATTCTGTTGCATGATGCTCTGTACTGTGTGTACGATGGTCTGCCATCGTAAGTCGTCTTCTATTGTGACATTGGTGGGTTTAAGTTGGAGAGGGTATGAGAGTTGGGTTGGTTATGGATCGTAGAGTGGAAGAATGGTATGGGGATTGACAAGAGGTTGGTCAGGCAGGTGAGGTAATGGTCAGATTGTGCAGATAAAAGACTGAGGATATCGACAGTCAGGGCTTCCTTTGTTCCTGTTCTGCCATACAGTAGTTTTTGACTGACCTTTTACCTCAACTTTCAATATAGCTGCTTAAATCCATTCTAATCTGTGGGCTCTTGATCATTCTGTCGGTCAAGAAGCTCTGACAAAAACTCTGCTGAATTTTTTTGTGCTAGGGTATGAAGAACACAGGGATATTGAAGGGGCAAGGCAGAAGATGGAATTTTCCATAAGCAAATATGTTAATTTTATGTAGAAATGTCTGTAAGATTATAGTCCTGGTAAAAGAGAGTAGGATTGAAGTTTTAATCGGACCTCTTGAGTTGGACCACAATGCAGTTTAGCAAGTGTAGTTGTTGCTCTAGTTCTGGTATGATCAGACACATTTATCAAAGCTATTTTTTGTAAAATATTATAATGGTACTTAAGCTCTAAATCTTTCATTGATGTCTTTTTGAATGGGAAGATTCAAGAAAATAGCACCAACAGTAAAGCTACTTGTGTGACAGACTACACCGGAGAGAAGGAGAAGAACAAGATCTACAGACTTGTTGAGGTAGAAAAAGCTTTTCAGTGTTTTGAACAACAGTAATGTTATTTTCAGTAATAGAAGTTACTTAGACTGATATATCAATGAGTTGTTTCTACATTCCCAGTATGTTTGCTCCTATTGGATTTCTAAATGCAATGTTTCCAGTTGTAGAGGGAATAAGAGGCTGGGAGAGGAGAGGTTGAAAGAGTGTGACTGATGTTGGGTGGTGGAGAGGTGAAGTAAGAGGAGGTCTATAGGAGTGAAGTGGGATTGTTTGAGAGGAAGAGTGGAGACCTGAGAGCAGAGGGGTGGAGGGCTTAGGGGTAGGTGGAACTGCCTATAGACTGAGTGAGTTTGAGAATCACTGGCCAGGAAGGTGAATCAAATGGCTCAGTAGTAGGTATGGTTTCAGCGAGAGGGAACGGGGAAGCTGGGATAAAGCGCTGTAGAGAGATGGAATTTCTCCCCTGAAAATCATTGGTGAACCAGGGAAATTTTAGTAGTAGATTCACTGTAGATTCTTGTGATCATCATTACTCGTAGTTTCAACCTTCTTAAAAATTGTCAAGTTATTGATAGAATTTTAAATTCCACTGTTGCCATGGTAGGTTTTGAACCTTGGGCTGTTAGTTGAGACTCCTGTATTATTAATTCAGTAATTTAACTACTGCGCTGTTCACCAGCCATTACTGGATCTTATATTTCAGCAAGTAATTTTCTGCCTTATTCCATCTCTCCCAACCTGCAGCAAAAGACATGCAAAGAAATTGTAACAGATCAGTTGGGCCTGTACAATCTACAAGCCAAGAAAGAAGAGGCAAAACTTGTAAACCTGGAGGCAAAAGATGGCCATCTGCATGCTAAGAAGCAAGCGGTGCAGATCCAAGAGTTGGGGTTTGGAGCACGAGTTGGTATGACCAAGAGTATGCTTTTGATCTTGGTTATTTCCTCCATCCCTCAAATGCTGGTCTTGTACAACATGTGTCACACAAGTATTGAATTAGTTGTGTCTCGCTGTAGCTCCTGTATGATTGTGCTTTTAAATCTAAATATGCTGTACATTACATTAACTATGATCATCCTAGCTAATTCAAAACTGTAGATTGAACATAATTTTCCTTCTCTAGCTTTTTTCTTGTAAATTGTTTTCCTTTAGATAGAATAGTGAATAATTCTACTTTAGACAGTTTTGCTGAACTCTGCAACAAAGTCTGTAAAATAATTTGTCTTTTAATTTTAGGTGCTGCTGTCATGATATTCTTGTTGCCTGCTATTCTCATTCTCCTGTAAAATAATTTGTCTTTTAATTTTAGGTGCTGCTGTCATGATATTCTTGTTGCCTGCTATTCTCATTCTCCTGCTGTTGATGTGTACACAAGACGATCCCAGTATTCTGAATTTTCCACCTCAAATTCCACATCCCCTGGCTCTATGGAATAGTACTGCCTTTGGCATCTTTGTCCTGTGGTTCCTTTTTCAGGCACTACTTTATATGTTGCCAGTTGGAAAGGTAATTCAAGTTCGCTTGGTGATTTTCTATAAATGGAAAAGATGCATCATTCTGGAATGTAAGCAAAAGTTTGAATGTGAATGTTTTTCTTATTAATTGGTTTTGTTTTGTATTCATGTCAATTACTGTGGATGAAACTACAGCTTATCTATCCAATTTTTCTGCTTTTAGATAGCTACCTATTCTTTTGCGATAGAATTTCCTCTGGAGGAAAGTTCTGAATTCTTCAGGGTGAGACTACTTGCAGCTTGGCAAGAACTTATCTTTAAACTTGTGTCTGGGCACTCATTTTGAATGGCCCTACTACTAGGTTTTAGCAGCTGTTTTATTTGAATCTCACTAATAGACCCTGGAGGTCTTTGTTCAAAACACATGCTGAGAATTAAGAGAAGTGGGGAGATTGAGCATCAGTAATCTACTTATGTGTCATATCTGTAAAACATTCCAAGTGTGATAGTCACACAGAGAGAAGGCACAGAAACAGGTCTTTCAACTACCTAACGAGCAAAGACCATTTTTAAACATTGATCTTACTCTAATCTATTTTATACTCTACTCATTCCCATCAACTCACTCTCCCAGATTTTCCACTCATTTATTTCCAGGGACAATACACAGCAGTTGACCTATCACTTGTTTAGAATGTGGTGAGAAATTGGAGTACCTGCAGAAAAGGTAGGGCTTGTAAACTCCACAAGATTAGGATCGAACTCAGCTCACTGGAGCTGTGATGCAGCAGCTCTACTAGCTATGCCACTCTGCTGCCCAGTGTGAGAATGAAAATATTAAAAATTTGTAACATATATCGAAACATAATGAAATGCATTGTTTGTGTCAACAACTAACCCAGTTTGAGGACTGTGGTTGGGGACAGCCTGCGAGTATTGCCATGCTTCTGGTGCCAGCATGGCATTACCCAGAGTTTGCTACCCCTCACCCAGGCTACTTTGGAATGTTGGAGGAAACCAGAGTATCGGCAGAAACACGGGCAGTCAAGGAGAGAGTGTACAAACTCCTTACAACCACTAATGTGCTGTGCTGCTCTCTACTCTGCAGTAATTGAAGTCCTAGTTGCCACAGCCTTTCGACCTTTGTGTAAGTGGAACATCTGAAAACTTACTAAACTGGAATTTCCACTCCTTTTCCTTCAAGTTATCCAGTTAAAAAGAAAGCCTCTTTTGGTTTTGATATTAAAAAATTGTTTTAATATTATCATATATACCAAGATACAGTGGAAAAACTTAGTTTCCATGCAGGTTATTTCAAAACACAGTACTCTGAGGTAGTAAAATGGAAAAGTAATAACAATACAGAATATAGTATTACGGTTAGAATGCAATGCAAGCGGACAAGATCTAAGATCTATGACAGAGATTGTGAAATCAAGAATTCACATCTTGTTTTTAAACAAAAGTGTGTTTTATTTCTTTGTAGTTCTTTCCTGAGCCTTTAAGGCCCATATTTTAAAGATCCACAAGTACTTTTTTTATCACCAGACCTTTTCTCTATAACAGACAATAAATGTGACATTTGGTAAACAGAATTTTTGTAAGTTCACAGGAACATATGTTTGCCTATCTCTGCTTGTCCTGAGAAGTTCTATTCTGCAGACTTGTAGGACTTTGTAGAATCATGGCATGGTTATAGCACAGACAGGAGTCTAGTTATGCCCAAGACTGTTCTCCATAGCCTAACAAATTTTTCCTTGCCATATGTTTATCTAATAGAACCTGCCTCCAGATTATTAATTCTCTTCCCCTTGTTTTTATACCTGTGACTTCTAGTCCTCAAACCTTACACCAATGAAGCCAGCCTTCTACTTATCCACTCTGCACAGACTGCTCATTTTATATACTTCTTTCATCCCTTGACCTCTTCAAAGGAAGCAGTCCCAGCCTCTCCAATCCATCCTTTTAATTGTAGCCCCTCAGCCAAAGAAACATATATCTTTTCTGGACCCAGTGCTGTGCATCCATGCTCTTCCAGTAATGAAGCAACAACAATTGAATACAACATTCCAACTCAGCCTCGACCATTGGTTAAGTAAAAAAACTGAATGACATCCCTGCTTTTTATACACTATACCTTTATTGATAAAGCCTAGAATTCTAACTGCTTTCTATTGCCCTACCAATTTAAGTGACTAATGCATCCATACTTCCATGTCTCTCTGCTCCAAATTCTTTTGAAACAGTTGTATGCTTTATACAGGAGATTTTGACAGGGACTTATATAGGAAAGGTTTAGAAGGGATATGGGTCAAGTGAAGGCAAAAGGAATTAATCAGCTAGACAGCTTGGTCAGCATGAGCAAGTTGTGTTGAAGGGCCTGTTTCTATGACAATGGCAAAGTGTGGCTCTGGTAGAGGCATGAAGCAATTTAATTACTGGACTACATCATTTCTTCAGATTGTATCTCTGTATTTTAGAAGTCTTTTTCTCTCTTAGAAACTTCCCTTCTAAGGAAAGCTTTCTCTTTTGACCACAAACATTTGGATGTGTTCTTGGAAAGTTTGACCATTGTAGTGGCATACTGTCCTGTCCTACAAATCTGTCAACAGGCTATGTTAAAGTACCTTGTGCGATGTCTAACAAATTTATACCTAACACATTCCTGAATTTGGTCATTAATTGCATTTAGTATTTGAGGAAAGTTATATCTTGAAAAAAGGTACGTTTGTGGATAGTGTAGAGAAAGCTTACTACTACAACTTTATTCCTGACTTGAAAGTGATTGGTGCTGAAAGTGACAGATCAAAGGACACTTAATTTCCTGTTTGTGAAAGCCCTGAACTGTTTTGTTTTTAAAAAAAAATACTATTTTGGCCCTGTGGACAACTATTTGTAGTCTGACTTGAGAAAGTTGGCTCTCATTATGACTATCAATTTTCTAGCAGTTTGTTACTTAAAACCTTGACCTCACCCTTTCATTTTTTTTCTCCCAATTTCAGTAATAGTCTTCATTGGTCAGTTAATTTCTCTGTTTATTTCTGTTAAATACAGGTTGTTGATGGAGTGCCACTAGCAAATGGAAAGAAACTTAAATACAGAATCAATGGTATGTACTTAGTTGATAAAGTTATTAAGAACAGGAGAATTGCTTCAAATCCCAAAATCTCTTCCATCTTTAAACATTGGTATCTTATTTCCTAATCCGTGTCTTCCTTCCTACTTGAAGAATAAATGTACAGCATACCGACCAAAGGCAATTTGATTAAATGAAATACACCCTATCCTTGTTATATGCGAGGGATACGTTCCTCAAAGTTGACGCATAATGTGAAATTGCATAATGTGAATAATTATTTAAATAGAGAAAATAGGGATGCGTTCCAGAGGGCTTCCTAAATATGTTTTATCTGTAATTTATTCACATTTTCATACCGATACGACACAAAAGCAGTACTACAAGACAACATTTGTATTATATTTAATCAATTTAAGGTAATATTAAATGTAATAAATCATAGAAAGTTAACATCCTCTGGTGTACAGTACTCACCAACAGTGGCAAGTGTGTTCGCTCCGGGAGATGAGTGGTTGTTGTGGTGTCGGGCAGCTTTACATGGAGAAGGTGGATGGTTGTGGTCATTAGGATCATATCAAGCACAGCAAGGGGTGAAGGAAGACTCACAGAACTCTTGGAACTGCTGGCAGCAGAAGATTACAGCGATTTGAAGAAAGTGGTGAGGGTTGTTTGCTTGGCAGCATTCTGTTTTTCAGCATAGTAGGGAAGAAGGGTTGACAGCAGAGAACGACTGAAATGCTGACTCCGTTCTAAACTTGGGTTCATGTCCATCGCCATTTGTGCCAAATATTCCGACTTCCACCATTCCCTCACCCTTGGTAAACTCCCAGGATTTTCAAAATCGTCTGTTGCTTGTAGCATCTGAGAGTTCGCCGTTTAAAAAAAAAAAAAAAAAAAAAAAAAAAATCCGTACGCCTTGAATGTGGATCACACCGGTCGAGTGGTTGAATCAGCAATGTTGTGTTAGGCGGCAGGAAACGCACTGTTATGTTAGGATGAATGCTGTCCAAGTGTTTAGGATGGGCTGGCACATTGTCAAGCAACAAAAGAACTTTAAAGGCAAGACTCTGTTCCCGGCAGCAGCGTCCCAGAGCTGTGTTACCTTCAGCTGATGCTGCGCTGTTTATAACTTGCAACTTTTTTTTGGGTGTTAGTCATAGTCATACTTTATTGATCCTGGGGGAAATTGGTTTTCATTACAGTTGCACCATAAATAATTAAATAGTAATAAAACCATAAATAGTTATATAGTAACGTGTAAATTATGCCAGGAGGTTAAAGCGGTTCTCTGCCGCTAGGCTGACGGCCCAAGACATGACATCGGACGCTTAGGAGGCATAGTTAAATGTTTCAAGCACAAAATCACTGCACCGTCGGTAAAACCAACAAAAGTATAAGATTGCGCATCCACACCTTGCCAAAACCAATGCGAGAGTGGCGGGAGTGAAATTGTGAGGTGTGTGCACCTGACTTGTATTGGCGGGAAAGCGGTGCTACTCATCCCAACAGTGAGACCATGAGGCGTGCGCACGTGACTTGTATTGGTGGGAAGGCAGTGCTCCTTGTATAACTGTGAATTTTGGACGCATATAAGGAGACGTTGGTAGAAATAGGTTCCTCGCAAAACTGAATCCGCATGGTCTGAAGATGCATATAACGAGGAAAGGGTGTCATATAATATTAAATGCCACTGTCTGGGGATAGAGGGCAGAGAATGTACAGTATATGAGCAGTTTGAAATGTTGAGTAAGAATTGTGTTTTAATTTGTGCACATTTTGAGTCATCAGGCAAGGATCAAACCAGGAGCCTAAAGGAGGTTTAAAAGAAATGTTTTTAGCTAAAGTATTACTGGAACTTGTAGGTGCTGAGATTAGTGTAGTTTACTTGAACAAAATGGTGAAGATGATGGAAAAAGGCAAGGTTATGATATTACGTTGGAATGATCTGATATGAACAGAATATGGACACAGTGTGCCTGCTCAGAGCTAACAGGATTGATGATTTCTTACTTCACTACATGTGCTATTATTCATACGACAATTAAACATAGGAGCAGAATTGGGTCATTCAGCCCATTGAGTCTGTTCCACCATTCCGTCATGGCTGATCCTGGATTCCACTCAACCCCATACACCTGTCTTCAAACCATATCCTTTGATGCCCTGACCAATCAGGAAACTATCAAATTCCCCAAATATACACACGGACTTGGCCTCCCCCACAGTCAGTGACCTCCTTACCTCCGTTCTAAAGGGTCGCCCTTCAATTTTGAGGCTGTGCCCTCTAGTTCTGGAAACATCCTCTCCACATCCAGCCTACCTAGTCATTTCAACATTCGGTTGATTTCAATGAGATCTCCACGCATTCTTCTAAATTACAGTGAGTCCAGGCCCAAAGCTGCCAAACACTCCTCATATGTTAACCCCTTCATATGCGGAATCATCTTCGTGATTGGTCATGATGTTTCAAGAATCACTTGATTTTGGCATGGTTCTGGAGGACCTCTCTCCTCTGGACTTTCTCCGGTGACAACATATCCTCTCTGAGGTGTAGGACCCAAAACTGCTGACAATACTCCAAGTGCAGCCTGACTTGTATCTTATAAAGGCTCAGCATTATCTCCTTGTTTTTATGTTCTATTCCGCTTGAAATAAATGCCAACATTGCATTTGCCACCTTTACCACAGACTCAACCTGAAAATTAACCCTCTGGTAGTCTTGCATGAGGATTCCTAAGTCCCTCTGCACTTCTGATGTTTGAATCTTCTCCCCATTTAGATAGTAGTCCACACTATTGTTCCTTTTACCAAAATGTATTATCATACACTTCCCAACACTGTATTCCATCTGCGACTTTTTTGCTCATCCAATTTGTCCAAGTCCTGCTGCAATTGCATTGCTTCCTCAGCACCACCTACCTCTCCACCTATCTTCGTATCATCCACATTCTTTGCCACAAGGCCATCAATTCCATTATCTAAATCACTGACAATGTGAAAAGCAGCGGTCCCAATACTGACCCCTGAGGAACACCACTAGTCACCAGTAGCCAACCAGAAAACGATGCTTTTATTCCCACTTGCTGCCTCCTGCCTGTCAGCCATTCCGCTCTCCATGCCAGTATCTTTCCTATAATGCCATAGGATTTTATATTGTTCAGCAGCATCGTGTAGCACCTTATTAAACGCCATTTGAAAATCCAAGTAAATGACATCCACTGCCTCTCCTTTGTCAACCCTGCTTGTTACTTCCTGAAGAACTCTAACAGATTTGTCAGGCAAGATTTCCCTTTACAGAAACCATGCTGACTTTGACTCATTTTATCATTAGTCTCCAAGTACTTTGAAACCTCATCCTTAATAATAGACTCCCAACATGTTCCCAGCCACTGAGGTTAGATTAACAGGCCTATGATTTCCTTTCCTTTGCCTTCCTCCCTTCTTAAAGAGTGGAGTGACATTTGCAATCTTCCAGTCCTCCAGGACCATGCCAGAATCAAGTGATTCTTGAAAGATCATGACTGTATCTGTTATCTCTGCGGCAACCTCTCTCAGGACTCTGGGATGTAGTCCATCTGGCCCAGGTGACTTATTCACCTTAAGACCTTTGAGTTTGCCTAGTGCTTTTTCTTTCATCTATTCGTATTGCTACTTTCAGTTAGCTTTGGCAGGGGTCCCCAACCTTTTTTGCCTTGCGGACCGGTTTAATATTGGCAATATTCTTGCGGACCGGCTGACCGGTGGGGGGTGGGGTAGGGTTGCCAACGGACAAGAGTAGCAGTCAAATACATTGTGCTTACCCTGAGAAAGACTACCATGACCATGAAGCCTTGCGCGGGCACCAGTGCGCATGCGTGTACGTGCCAATTTTTTTCTACAATTCGTTTTTGGCGATTCTGTTCGGTGGGGGGGGTGGGGAGGGGGATTGTTAATCACGACTGGAATATAGGTGATAAGTAGCTAATACACTCAACTTCGTTTCTAAAAGGATTTATCTGACGAATTTAATATTAAACACACACCGCATATTTTCCTCACATGAATATAGTGATAAGTCAATTATCAGGGGAGCTTGAAGTAAGCGTTGAAAGAACTTCCAGTAGAAGTGGTGGAGGTGGGTTCGATATTATCATTTAAAGAAAAATTGGATAGGTATATGGACAGGAAAGGAATGGAGGGTTATGGGCTGAGTGTAGGTCGGTGGGACTAGGTGAGGGTAGCGTTCGGCATGGACTAGAAGGGCAGAGATGGCCTGTTTCCGTGCTGTAATTGTTATATGGTTATATAAGTCACTTACAAGTCAATAGCATCATAACATTTTAAGTAACGTTTAGACATTAAACACCCAGCACATATTTTCTTTGTATGAACATATAAAATCATTACAACACACCAATATCGCTGAATCAGTGGGAGCCCTGGGCTTATTTCCCTGCAGCGAGACGGTCCTATCGAGGGATGATGGGAGACAGCGATACTCGAATGGGGTTCCTTATGTCCAGTCTATTCCATAATTTAGTTTTCGTTGCATTCATTGCAGAGATATGTTGGAAATAGAAGCAATGTTTTCAGTGCTTTCATGGCTATCTCAGGATATTTAACCTTGACTTTGATCCAGAATGCCAGCAGAGATGTTATGTCAAACATACTTTTCAGCCCGCTGTCATTTGCAAGCTCGAGGAGTTGATCTCCTTCCCGCGCTTACATGGATGATGCGTGGGTAATGACCTCGCGTGCGTTCAAGCTCAACAGTGGGCGTGACAGGGAATGAGGAAAGGTACAGCTGACTCGTATCGCCAAATCATATCGTTTCCTCGCGGCCTGGTAGCACATGCTTTATGGCCCGAGACTTGGGGACCGCTGAGCTATGGATTTGCATCCTGAGATCCATCAGTTTATCAGTGTTGCAAAGGGTCCTGCATATTAACTGTTTGCTTTCTCCTTGCATTTGATCTTCCAAAGTGCAACACCTCACACTTGTCCTCATACCAGTTGGAAATGTAGGTAGAGAAATAGCAGAATGTCATTCTGCAATTTCTCTACTTAGATTGCCAATTCGTCTGTATCCTTTTGAATCCTTTGACAAACTTCCTCACTGTCCACAACTTGGCCAATTTTTGTGTCAGGCCTTGGATGAATCTTATTTGGTCCTGGGACTATATCCTTTAAACCCACTGAGACATCGAGAAACTCCCTTTTACTTATAGGGACCTACATTAGAGATTATTCATTTAGAACCTTAACTGTGCCTTGTGGCTCCATGCGCGTATTGTCCCTGTTATCCCTAATGGGCTATACATTTCCACTGTTTATCCTTTTGCCTTTGATGCATTCATAGAACACCTTTGGATTTGCCCTAATCTTGTCCCTAGTGATTTTCTTGTGACCCTTCTTTGACTTCCTAATTTCACTATTGTACTACTTAACTTTTTATAGTCTTGACAGACCCTTCTCTGCCATATGCTTCCTTTTTTTTTCTCTCTTCAACCCTCAATATTCCTTGAAATCCAGGGTTTTGTTTTCTTGTTACCCTTGGCTGTTACCCCTATGGGTACACATTGGCCTTGAACTCTTACTTTTCTTTCTTTTAAATGCTTCCTGCTGCAGAAAAGAACTCCTCCTGCAAGTAAATGTTCCCAATCTGCTTTTCCCAGGTTGTTCTCACATTAATGAAAATGTTCTTCCCTAATCTAAGACCTTACTGGTTTATCCCTGTCCTTTTCCATAAACACGTTAAAATATACAGTTCTGATCACTATCTTCAAAATATACCCTGAGTAACACTCCCTCCACTTGATCAGCTGCATTCTCATAGATAAGGTACAGTAAAGCTACTTGTTCATCTACCTGCAAATTGCATCAAAAAATTCTCCTGGATAAACCTCAAATACTTTATCCCCTCTGTAAATTTAATGCTTTCTTTTTAAATCTTTTTATTAGTTTTCAAAATTATAAACAAAATAATGTTGATACAAAGAGATTGGAATAATCTTGTTATTAATAAACATATACAAAAAAGATTTCAAATAACACAGGTATAATAGACCCAAACTCATGAAATTAATCATAAAGAAGAAAAAGAAATAAAAAGAAAAAAATATATATACAAAGAAAAAAACCCCCCAAAAAAAGAAGAAAAAAGAACTAAATACTAAATGTAAATTTAATGCCAGGGCAATCCTAGTTAATATTTGAGAAAATTGAGGTGAGAAAATTCAGCCCTCTCAGAACAATAACCCTTTTTTCGTTGCATGCCTCTGATATCTGCCTACGTATCTGTTCCTCTTTCATCTGTAGACTGGTATGTCTGTAATATACCCCAGCAGAGTAATGACACTTTATTTTGTTTCTAATCTCTATCCTTATGGCCTAATTTGAGGAGCTTTATGATATCCTCCCTCAATATTGACTTAATGCAACTTCTGTTTTACTTCTCCTTTTATCTCAACCGAGAATTCTATACCCCGGAATATTGAGTTGCCGGTCCTGCTCATCCTTCAACCATGTCTCTGATCACAGTTATACGTAAACACCAGTGGTAATTAAAGCTTTGAATTCACCTACTTTACTAATTATTAAAATAGATGCAGTTTAGCTTGCAATCTAGGTAGCAATCAGTAGAGGGGACTCCAGCTCCTCCCAGAGGTTCTAGTGTCAGTAATCAAAAGCTCGGTTTATCAGTTTCAGATATTCATTATCTCCTTAAATTTTAACCATGTTTCTGAAAATTTTGCATTACGTTTTTTCGACTGCAGTGCTTTTGAGACTTATTTAATTCTATATTCTTGGTCAAAGACTCATTGGTTTATAGCACTTATGATTAACAAGTGCTGATTGTCACTGGACCGCATAGAATTCTTGATTGCTCTGTATAATTTGTTTTTCTACAGTTTGGAAAAGGCATGGTCATGTGAGACTGTAAATCTCCTGAAAGTAGTTTGATTCTTTAAGATTAAGCAGAAATGAAAATATTTTGAGGATTTAATTCAGCAGAGTGGCTATTGCTAAAGGATTGTATATATGTATAAGGTAACTGCTGAGATTGCAGTGGTCCTGCAAGCAGTAGTGCATGGATCTTTGTCACAAGATCGAGTCACAAATGCATTGTTGTCTGCCTGATGTCCAGCTTCATGACATCTCATCCGACCTGCAGAGGAAATTGGAGTGGGAGGAGAAAGATTCATTTGTCATAGTCCATGTGAATACCAAAAACATAGGAAGAACAAGGAAAAATGTTCTACTGAGCAAATTTGAACAGTTAAGGAATAAAAAAGGTAATAATTTCTGGATTATTATCTGAGCTGTAGGCAAATTGGCAGAGGGTTAATAAAATCGGAGAACTAAATGCATGGCTCAAAGATTGGTGAAGGAGAAGAGGATTTGAATTTGTGGAACATTGGCACCAGTAGTAGAAAAGAAAGGAGCTGTTCTGATGGAAGGACTCCATCCAAATCATGCTGCGACCAGGGACCTGGCGAATCGCAGAACTAGAGCTGTGCATAGTGTTTTAAACTACATAGTAGGGGTGGGGGAGGGATGGGTTCAATAGTAGCTTGGAAAAGTAAAGAAAAGCAAATGGGGAGGAGAGTGCAGGAGAGGTTATGAAAGTCTCCAGAACATAGTCAAAGAACTCTACACACAGAAACAGGCCCTTCAGCCCAAATGTCCATGCTGAACTATTTTTCTGCTTAGTCCCTCGACCGTAACCTGGACCATAGCCTTAATATGCCTCCCCTTCAGTACTTAAATTAAAATTTCTCTTAAATGTTGAAATTGAACCAGGATCCACCACTTCCACTGGCAGCTCATTCCATACTTTCACCGTCCTCTGGGTGAAGAAGTTCTCTATCCTATTCCCCTTAAACATTTCACCTTTCCCCCTTAACCCATGACCTCTAGTTCTAGTCTTGCGCAGCCTCAGTAGAAAAACCCTGCTTGCGTTTATCCTGTCTACTCCCTCATAATTTTGTATACTTCTATTAAATCTGCCCTCATTCTCCTACTCTCCAGGGAATAAAGTCCAACCTTTCCCTATAACTCAGATCGTCAAGTCTCAGCAACATCCTTGTAAATTTTCTCTACACTCTCAATCTTATTGATTTCTTTCGTGTAGGTAGGTGATCAGAACTGCACATAATACTCCAAATTAGGCCAGCTCCTGTACTCATGCTTTGATTAATAAAGATCAATGTGCCAAAAGCTGTCTTTATGAACCTATCTACCTGTGAAACTACTTTCATGGAATTATGGATCTGTATTACTCAGATCCCTCTCTTCTACTGCACTTCTATAAGCCCTACCCTGGTTTGCTCTCCCAAAATGCAACTCCTCACGCTTGTCTGCATTAAATTCCATCTGCCACTTTTCAGCCCATTTTTCCAGCTAGTCCAGATCCAGCTGCAAGCTTTGATAGCCTTCCTCTCTGTCCACTGTGGCTTCAATTTAGTGTCATCTGCAAATTTGTTGATCCAGTTTACCATGTTATCAACCAGATCATTGATATACTGTGGATCCTTGTGGTACCTCACTAGTCATGGGCCTTTAGTCGGGGTGTCAGCCATCAACTACCACTCTGACTTCTCCTGCGAAGCCAATGGCGAATCTAATTTATTACCTCATCCTAAATGCCAAATGACTGAATTTTCTTGACCAACCTCCCATGCAGGACCTTGTCAGAGGCCTTGCTAAAGTCCATGTAGACAACATCTACTGCCTTTCCTTCATCAACTTTCCTGGTAACTTGTTCAAAGCTCCATAAGATTGGTTAGACATGACCTACCATGCACAAAACCTTGTAAGTAAGAGGTGGTGTCTGAGAGTTGGCACCTGGCCTCAGCAAGGTAGAGGTCAGTCTGCCAGACGACAGTCCCCTGGGGGACTTCTCATCTTTCTTACGCCTTGAAAAGGATTCTGCTTAGGATCACCAGAACCTTGTCTCCCACTCCATCACCAACTGCATCAACTCTGGAGATCTCTCGTACACTGCCACCAAATTCAGAGTTCCTTTGTCTCACATTGCTTGTTTCTGCCTCCTACCCGAGATCCACAAACCTGACTGTCCAGGTAGTCCCTTTGTTTCTGCCTACTCCGGCACCATTGAACTCATGTCCACATACCTCAAATCCTTTTTATCTCCTTTAGTTCAAGTCTCATTTCACCTACTTTTGTGACACCTCACGTGCTCTCGATCTCTTCAACTTTAATTTCCTCGGCCCTCGTCGCCTCATTTTTGCAATGGATAGCCAATCCCTATACAGTTCTAACCCCCATGAGAAAAGCTTTGAAACTTTCTGCTTCTTTCTAGACAACAGACCTAACTAGTTCCCCTCCACCACCACCATGTTCCCTCTGGCAGAACTGGCGCTCATACTCAATTTCTCTTTCAGCTCCTTCCACTTTCTCCATATCCATGTTGTAGCCATGGACACCTGCAAAGGCCCTAACTATGTCTGTCTTTTTGTTAGCTACATGGAATAGTCAATGGTCTATAAGTCTTCACTGGTAATGCTGCCCATCTCTTTCTGCGCTACATTGACGACTGCATTGATGCAGCTTCATGCACCCACACTGAGCTCATCAATTTTCCCTCCAACTTCCTCCCTGCCCTTAAATTCACTTGGTCTATTTCTGACATCTCTCCCTTTTCTTGATCTGTCTACTAATATCTTTTATAAGCCCTCTGACTCACAGCTATCTTGACTATACCTCTTCCCACCCTGTCTCTTGTAAAAATGCCATTCCCTTTCCTCAGTTCCTCCATCTCTTTTGCATCTGTCCCAGGATGAGGCTTTTCTTTCCAGAACATTGGAGATGTCTTCCTCCTCCAAAGAGTGGGAATTCTCTTCCGCTACCATTGATGCTGCCTCCACCCACATCTCCGTTTCCTGAACCTCCACCCTCATCCCATCATCTATGCCTTTGGAATAGACTTTGGGACTACCACCCCATGATCCTCTGTCTTTCACATCATCCTCTGTAGCTTCTGCCATCTTCAGTGGGGCTTACCACCAAACACCTCACCCACTCTGCTTTACGCGGGAATATCTCTGCACCTCCACCTCCTTCCATTTGTCCCCTCATTGATCTTCTTAGCAGTTATCCCTGCTAGTGGAACAAGTACCACATCTGCTCATTCACCTCCTCCCTCACCTCCATTCAAAATCCCAAGCTGTCCTTCTACGAGAGGTAACACTTCACCTGCAAGTCTGTTGGGGCCATCTACTGTATCCATTGTTCTTGGTGTGGCCTACTCTATATCGGTGAGACTGCTTTGTCAAGCCCCTTCGCTCTGTCCGCAATGTGGAGGATTCCCAGTGCCCAATCATTTTAATTCTACTCACCACTCCCATTCCAACATGTCAGTCTATGACTTTCTCTATTACCATGATGAGGCCACTGTCGGGTTGGAGGAGCAACACCTCATACTCTGTTTGGATAGCCTCCAAACCAATGGCATAAGCATCCCCCTTATCTCCTTTTCCATTCCCCATCTGACTTCCCTCTTACCCCTTCTCTTCTAACATCACTATCTCATACCTCTGATACCTCCTTCCCTTTCTCCCATGGTCTACTTCCCTCCCCTATCAGATTCCACCTCCTTCAGCTGTTTACCTTTTAAACCTATTATCTCCATGCTTCTCACTTCATCCTCTTCCCCACCTACCTACCTTCCTTTTCCCCTCACCTGGCTTCACCTAGCACTTTCCAACTTGTACTCTTTCCCTTCCTGCCACCACCACCTTTTTCTGGCTTCTTCCCCCTTCTTTTCCAGTCCTATTAAAGGATTTCGACTCATTGTTCCATCTTGGGTGCTGTCTGACCTGCTAAGTTCCTCCTGCATTTTGTGTGTCTTAGCCTGAATTCAGTGGTTGGTAAGATATTAGAGTCCATTATTAAGAATTATGTTTTGGGGTACTTGGAGATGCATGATAAGGTAGGCTGAAGTAAGCTTGATTTCTTGGAGGTAAAATCTAGCCTGACAACTCTGTTGGTATTCTTTGAGGAAATACCAGGTAGGATAAACAAAGAAGAGTCAATAGATGTTGTTTGCTTGGATTTTCAGAAGGCCTTTGACAAGGTGCTGTATGTGAGGCTACTGAACAAGGTAAGAGCCCAAGGCATTGCAGCAAGGATACTAGCATAAACAAAAGTTTGCTGACTGACAGAAGGCAAAGAGTGGGAATGAAGGGGCCTTTTTCTGGTTGGCTGCCAGTGATGTTCTGGGGCAGTCAGTTTTGGGTCTGTTTCCTTTCACATGTCAATGGTTTGGATGACAGAAGTGGGGATTTGCAGATGATACAAAGATAGGTGGAGGGGCAGGCAGCCGTGAAGAAGCAGGGAGTCTGCAGAAGGGCTTTTGACAGGTTTGGAGAAGTGGCAAATGGATTACAGTATAGAGAATTCTATGGTCATGAGCTTAAGTAGAAGGGACTATTTTCTATGTGGAAAGCAAATTCAGAAATCAGAGGTGCAAAGGTACTTGGGAGTCCTTGTGCAGAATTCCCTAAAGATTAATTTGCAGGTTGAGTCGGTAAGGGGAGCAAATGCAATGTTGGCGTTCATTTCAAGAAGACTAGCATATAAAGTAAGAATGTAATGCTGAAGCTTTATAAGGCATTGGTCGATTGCATTTGGAGTACTGTGTGCAGCTTTGGGCCCCTTATTTAAGAGAGAATCTTATGGCATTGGAGAGGGTCCAGAGGAGATTCACAAGATTCTGGGAATGAAAGGGTTAACATGGTATTTTGCTTTGGGTATGTACTTGTTGGAGTTTAGAAGAATGAAGGGGGATCTCATTGAAACCTATTGAGTATTTAAAGGCCTAATTGGAGTGGATGTTGAGAAGATATTTCCAATTGTAGTGGAGTCTAGGACCAGAGTGGACAGACTCAGAATACAAGGATTTCCTGTAATGATCAATCGGGTTTGTGAGTGTGGCAAGTGAAACAGGAAATGCACTGACTTCAAATAGATATATTAATCATTTATTTACAAACAGTAAAAACTCAACCAAACATTCATGTTCCCCAAAGTTACAGGCACTACAAAGTTGAATACTCAACAAATTCAACAAGCATCACACACAAAATGCTGGAGGAACTCAGCAGGCCAGGCAGCATTTATGGGGAGAGAAGTACAGTTAACTTTTCAGGAAAAGACCTTGACTGTACTTTTTTCCATAGATTCTGCCTGCCTGCTGAGTTCCTCCAGCATTTTTTGTGTGTTGCTTGGCTTTCCAGCATCTGCAGATTTTCTCATTTGTGATTTGATTTCAACAAGCATACTTGGTTAAAAGTGCGTGCAAGAACATACCTTCTTAAAGGTTTTGCCTTAAACAAAGGAAGAAGAGCAAACCCTTCCATGTACCCAGGATATTTGAAACTGGACACCAGGCATCTATCCAATGGGAAAAGCAGCTGCACCTTCTAACCTTACCAATCATAACGGAAGTGACTTTTGACAATAAGGCACACCCTTACAGGACACATCCCTTTAGAGCAGAAATGAGGAATTTCTTTAGCCAGAGGTTGGTGAATCTGTGGAATTAATTGCCATAGATAGTTGTGGAGCCCAAGTTATTGGGTATATTTAAAGTAGACATTGATAGGTTCTTGATAAATCAGGGTGTCACGTTACGGCAAGCAGACAGGAAGATGCAGTTGAGAGGGATAATAAAACAGCAATGATGGAATGGCAGAGAAAACTCAATGGGCTGAGTGGCCTAATATTGCTCCTGATTATGGTCTTATGGAAAGTAACCCACTGAGCAGTGCGTTAAAATGATGAGAATTGCCATTTCTCTGCAGAGCCATGATGAGGCTGGAAGATATGGCATGGTAACCATGGTAAAGAACTTTCTGAGCCATTCTTGCACATTCTTTGGTAACTCTTTCAGCACCACAGTGAATTGAACTGGAAAACAGGCTTTCTATCAGTAGGCATTTCAAAGCCTTGGGGAAAATTCTTAACCAAGAAAAGTTGCTGTGAAGCTCACTGTGAAATGTTTGGTTCTCTGGAGTTCAGAGCTTTCTGCACTGCATAAATTCACATACTTGTAATACCTTTGCTAGTAATGCCTTTTTAAATGAATTTGGAACCAAGGGCTTATAAATCAGAAGATGATTTATATGATGCTCTTACCATGAAAATTGTGCTTAGTTTCTGTTTGTGAATAGAAGGTCATGTGTTCTTTACAAATTCTTTAAAACCACCCCAGCTGGCTAGGTTCACACGTAATTGAAATTCTGTTCCAGGTTCCATGTCCTTACAGTGCATAATAATAGTTTTGTGGCCAGAAAAATCATCCGCTCAGAATTTAACAAAGCAAGGCTGAAACATTGTCATTAGTAAAGTAGCAGAGAAATATAGCAAACTGACTGCATAGAAAGTATTTTTCAAAGCAGTGGTGTTTTAATAGGCTCTCAACTGCCTTCTATGAGTCTGGTCCAATTATAATGTAGTTTGAATCTAATGTAGACATTTGGTAACAATATCACTTTCCTTTTCATTCCTCTGTGTATCATTTTTAAAATGTTAATGACTACTTTCCCTTTCAGCATTGTATGCCTTTCTGATGTGTGCAGTGGTGTTAGGAGTTGCTCTTTACAATGAGGTGAACCTGAGCTACATCTGCGATCACTTACTACAGCTTGCATTATCTGCCATGATGTTTGCCTTTCTGTTCAGTATTTACCTTTATGCACGTTCCTGGCGTGTTCCTGCAGATGATTTGGCTCCTGAAGGAAATTCTGGTAAGTGACTTAATTGAACAGATTTGAGGTAATTTTATTTCTCCATCTTTTCATTTACGTTTCCCCAGTGCTTCCCAACTCCCTTCGTTGATATTAATCACTGATTTAATAGCCACTGTACAATTAATATGCTAAGGAAAATGCTGCTTCATTTCATATCTAAATTGCTTAAATAAAACATAGTGTATGCAGCACATACGATCAAAGGAGATGAACCTTTTCATTCTTATGCAGCAACCCAGACTTTCATACATGAGTAAGCTTTATTTGTCAAAACAATTGGTTGTTGGAGCAGAGGAGCAGGTTACATGAAATAGAAGGAGAAGTTCAAGTTCAAGTTCAATTCTCATTCAACCAAACACATGAATACGGTCAAACGCAACAGCATCCCCCTGGGGCCAAGGTGCCAAGAGCAGCATCAACAAGAGGGCCAGCCCCTGATTCAGCTAGGGCTCCTGTGCATCCGCCATGCCTCTGCCCTCTCTCTCACTGCCTCTGGTATCTTCTCCCCTAGCAGGCTGCAGCAGGTGACCTGCAGCTTGAGTGCTTGGTCTATGCAATGACCGTGGCCATACAGCTCCCCTGCCAGTGGTCCCACCAATGAGCTAGTGAATTGGACTTGCTTAGTATTTGACATTGCCAATATCCAACAGGGTCTTGTGAGCTCAACAAAAGTATCCAAGGCAATCATTTGGACCGTGCACCACCTCTAACGTGGTGTAGCAGATGGCAACACAGTGTGCCACAAGGGGTGGAGGGGAGGTAAAAATAAAATGCTGGGAATATAACTCCTATTTCTTTTAGATCTGTGACTGGCCATTTTACCCCTTAGAATCAGGTTTAATATCACCGGCATATTTCACAGGCAGGGCAAAGATCGCATTTGTTCTTCCCCGAACAGATTCCATTTTGCAGCTCCATCCTTCCGTATTATAAACTATTACTCGGATGCACAAATTGATTAAAATACAATAAGGAGCACTGATAAACAAAATTAAACACTACCACTCATCCAGATATTTAGAACAGGTGGCCAAAGATTTGGTGAAAAATGTATGCTTTAAGAAGGTGCAATAGAAGCATTAGATGTTTGTGGAGGCAATTCTAGAATGTAATCCAAAGGTTTCACCCAGTGATCATCTTGGCTGATTTCTCTTTTTTTGTTCTAGCTCTTCCATTATAAGTTCCCCAGATTTTTTTCTTTCTGGCAGCCACATGAGCTATGTTATTCCATGATTCATTGATTTATATCCACCACCTGTCCTCCTTATTCAATCAAGAAATGGATCTTACATTTGACTATACACAGTGCTATTTCATTGAATAAAGTTCAGACCTAGTGGTGTATTGGTGAACAACATGCTTTTGATTAAGTATTGATTGCACGTGCACTGAAGCGTTCTTGCTGGAAGAGGTAGAAGTACAAGACCACAATGGATTTAGATCCTGTATGAAACAGCCATTGCAACCTTTATAATGCCTGTATTGGTTTGCAGGTAGTTATGTTTATGACTTCTTTATTGGCCGCGAATTGAATCCTCGTATTAGAAACTTCGATCTGAAGTACTTCTGTGAGCTTCGCCCAGGCTTGATGGGCTGGGTGAGTTTGAAATATCTGCCTAAAATTATAAGCTACACAGTGGTATTTTTGACTGTGATAATACTAGCAGGACTTTTGGTTCTTCAGCTTCTGCCTTTTTCTTGGATTCTTGTCAATGTGTGTGTGCAGTGGGGGTGGCGGAAGAACCCTGTGTATATGCTTGTTCTATTTGACATTTGCTCTGCTGTAGTTCTAAAGGGTTTTGTGCTCTGTTGCAGGCAGTTATAACAATCCAGCCGATTGAAATACATAATTGCTGAGCTGTATTTGAATAAATTATGGCCACTACAATGCGTTTGGAAGCTGAGACTTCTGTAGAGAAACTGATACGTTGCATTATTAGCAATGTCTCGGCACTGGAAAGCCTGGGCCAATAATTATGGCAGAACTAGGATACCAGATATTGACATCTATGAGTCCTTGTGTAATATTAAATTCATGTAGTCTGAAAGGGTGGGTGTAGTTTAACAGGGAATGTAGATGAAAATATCACACACAATGCACAGATTTTTGTGTCCAGCACCGGTGAAACCTGATGTACCTTTCATTTAAAATTTAGTCAGATCTTAGTGTTGCTGGAGAAGTGTTATAGAATAGCAAGGGACTGTGATGTTTTGTTTTGACGTAGCTGTCAGCATGTGAAGATGAAGCATTTGTTTCATGCCTGTAATTATCTATCACAAAAGCTATCAGGTGAGGCCGTCTCACTAATTCAGTGAAACCATATCTCACTGCTCTGAGATCTCTGCTGCCCTCTGACTCTTCGACCATGTACTCACCCAGACTTGCCATCACAGCCACATATCCTTCCTGGGAACTTGACTTCACCACCATCTTGTTCCACATGGCTTCCAGCTCTGTTTTCAAGCCTCCCAGTTTGAACCCACCAAGGATGCCGGGTACCTACGTTTGATTGACTGCTTCTTCCGTCACTTCTCCCTCCGAATTCTATGCGCCTGCCGCGAACCTCTTCAGCATTTCATCCTCTGCCGAATCCATGCCTTTGGCTGCCAGTTCTTTGCCTTCCTTGTGTCCAGGAAGAATCAGAAGATTGCTTGTTTTCAGTCTGCGGATACCACCATCTCCAATTCTGGTTCCGACAACCCTGGGCTCTCCAGACCATTAATACCGTTGTCACCAACTCCAGCTCCAGCAACCTTGGGCAGTTCTAGAGTGCGGATCCCATCGCCACCAACTCTGGTTTCAGTGACCCTGGATGCCTTTAGTCTGCGAATTACACAGCCTCCAGCTCCAGGCAGACCTTGACTGCCACCAGCTCCAGGCTGACTCTTGCCTCTCTGTCGCTGTGCCCTGGGCTGCCCTTCCCCTACCACCACTCCAACCCCAGGTCTCTCAGGCTCCCCTCTCACCTCTTGGGTCCTCAGAACCTCCATCTTCATTCCACTCTACCTTCACTGAATATCTAACCCTTCCCCCTCTGACACCACCAATTCTCTTTCCCTCCCCCCTCCCCCCAACCAATTGTGGCTCTAATCCCCGCTGTGTTTTCATCATTCCTTCTGACCCTCCCCTCTCTGAGGTGGACATTCTGTCCTCAGCAAGGGCCTTGCCTTTGTTGCTGTTTGCCCACACCTCGGAGTTCTGTGCCCACCATGATGCTGAGCTCTTCTTTTGTCACCTCTATCTCTAGGCCCAATTCTTTGGCAAGAATTCCCTACCCCACACTGATGACCCCTTCTCCCATCTCCAACCCTCCTCCTTTTCTTGTGCTCGCTGTGGATCTTTTATCTCTAATTGCCACCAAGACATCTACCGGCTTAACTTCAGCACTTCTCTCTCCTCCTTGAACCTTAGCCCATCTGAACACACTGCCCTGCACACTCTCCACACCAATCCCAACCTTACCATCAAGCCCACAGACAAAGAGGGTGCTGTCATAGTGTGGTGGACCTTGCTGAGGCCATGTGGCACCTCTCAAACAGCTCCTCTTATCCCTTGAAAAGAACCCCACCCCAGACCGTCAGAAAATTGTCTCTGACACCATCACTAACCTCATCAACTCTGGAGAAGTCCCATTCACTGTCACCAATCTTGTAGTTCCCTTACCTCGCACTGCTCGTTTCTACCTCATACCCAAGATACACAAACCTCACTGTCTAGATAGGCTTATTGTCTCCGCCTGCTCCTGCCCCAGTGAACTCGTGTCTGCATACCTTGACTCCATTCTATCCCCCTTGGTTCAATCTCTTTCCACCTATATCTGCAACACTTGCCATACTCTCGATCTCCTCAACAACTTTCAATTCCCTGGCCTTGACTGCCTCACTTTCACCATGGATGTCCAGTCCCTATACACTTCTATCCCCCATCAAGAAGGCTTTAAAACTCTTTGCTGCTTTCTCAACAAAAGATCAAATCAGTTTCCCTCCACCACCCCCTCCTCCTCCATCTGACAGTATTAGTCCACACCCTCAACAGTTTCTCCTTGAGCCGCCCCCCCCCCCCATCTCCATACTCAAGGGGTAGCCATGTGCCCCAACTATGCCTGTTTTTTCTTTGGCTACATAGAACAGTTCATGTTCTAAGCCTTCCCTGGTAATTCTCCCCAATTCTTCTTGCACTACATTGACAACTGCATTGGTGCCTCTTCATGTACCAATGCTGAGCTCGTCAACTTCAAGTTTACCTCCATCTTCCACCCTGCCCTTAAATTCACTTGGATCTTTTCTGCCACCTCTCTCCCCTTTCTCGATCTCTCTGTCTCTGTCTTTGGAGACATGCTGTCTACTGACATCTTTTATAAACTTACTGATTCTCATAGTTATCTTGACAATATATCTTCCCAGCTCCTGTAAAAAATGCTATTCCCTTTTCTTAGTTCTTTTGTCTCTGCCACATCTATTCCCAGGATGAGGCTTTCCTTTCCATTATATCAGAGATATCCTCCTTTTAAAAACAGGGTTTCCCTTCCTCCATCCTTGATACTGCCCTCACCCACATCTCCTCCATTTTCCAGACATCCATGCTCATCCCATCTTACTGCCACCTGAACAGGGATGTACCACCCCATGAGACTCCACATCCAATGCATCATTCTCTGCAACTTCCTCCATCTTCAGTGGGATCCTACCACCAAACACATCTTTACCTACCCCACCCCCCCACTCTCCACAGGGATCACTCCTTTTATGATTCCTTTGTGTCCCTCCCCATTAATCTCCCTCCTGGTACATATCCCTACAAGTGACAGAAATGCTAAACCTGCTCATTCACTTCCTCCCTTATCCATTCATGGGCCCAGGCAACACATCACCTGCGTATCTGTTGGCATCATCTATTGTATCCAGTGCTTGCGATGTGGCCTCCTCTACATTGGTGAGACCCAACATAAATTGGGGAACCTCCTTGTCGAGCTCCATCTGCTAAAAGTAGAATTTCCTGGTGGTCATCTATTTTAATTCCTATTTCTATTTCCAGTCCAACATGTTGATCCATGGCCTCCTCTTTTGCCACAATGAGACCACTCTCAGGGTGGAGGAGCACACCTCATATTCTGTCTAGGTAGCCTCCAACCTGATGACTTGAACATCGATTTCTGCTGGTAATTTTTTCCCTCCCCTTTTACCCACTCTGTCCTCTTAACTCTTTTCCTTACCTACCTATCACTTCCCCCTGCTGCCCCTCTATTTTCCCTTTCTCCCATGGTCCACTCTCCTCTCCTATCAGATTCCTCCTTTTCCAGCCCATTACATTTCCCACCCACCTGCCTTCACCTATCACTTTCTAGCTGGTCCTCCTTCCCCTCCCCCCATTCTTTTACTCTAGCATCCACACTATTCCTTTCCAGCCCTGATGAGGTGTCTCTGCCTGAAACATCGATTGTTTATTCATTTCCATAGAGGCTGCCGGGCCTGCTGAGTTCCCCCAGCATTTTGTGTGTGTGTGCTGCTTTGGATTTCCAGCATCTGCAGAATTTCTTGTGTTTACTAAAAACTATCTGTTGGCTTTATTTTGATGTTTAATAGGATGGATTTGCAACCTGTGAGGTCGCAAAAGACTGAATATTCTACTGCTCTGTGTCTGTTTTGCAAAATGGTAATGTTGAACCTTGTGACACATCCTGCAGTTTGGGTTTCCTCCTGTAAAGTCAAATTTCACAAATATGTTAAAATTATTTTGGGGCTTGCAGAGTTACTTGGTGGGAATGAGTACTGACTTGTTTCTCTGAATGTTGAAGGTTGTCATTAACTTGGGATTGCTGTTTGCTGAGATGAAGGTGCAGAACAGTGATGTCCCCTCACTGGCAATGATCCTCGTAAACTGCTTCCAGCTTCTCTACGTACTTGATGCACTATGGAATGAGGTAATTCTGATGTTCTATTCTTATCAGCACTTCAATGCTTTCAGAATAAATGCAATTCACACTGTGCATCTACAAAGAGCTGCTAGCCCATGATGACCCAAGCATGGTACCTACTAGGAGTTGTTCGTTGTGAATTTGTTGGGTGAAGGCAGGGTTTTGCTTGGTTTTACTGCTCTTCTGTGATTAGAATGTCAGCTGGCACTTTCTCTTAGAGTAATACAGCAGGGAAACAGCTCTTCAGCCCAACTCATACATGCCAACTAAGTTCCCTTCCTGAGCTAGTCCCATTTAGCCTATATTCCAGGAAGCCTTTCCTATCCAAATATCTTTTAAAAATTGTAATTATACCTATCTCTACCACTTCCAGCATATTGGCTGTTTTTCCAGCACTTTTCTCTAAATTCCAGCTTTGAACATTTCCCTGTTTACACTTTTGTTTTTCTGTTTGAAAATAGGCAGGAATTCTGACGACCATGGATATTGTGCATGAAGGCTTTGGTTACATGCTGGCGTTTGGCGATCTGGTCTGGGTACCATTTGTGTATAGTCTACAAGCTTACTATCTGGTTAATCACCCAAATGAACTGAGCTGGCCTTTAGCCCTGGCAATTATTGTTCTCAACAGTAAGTGAGTTTCTCTTTCTTAATTGATATTTGTTAATCAGAGTGCTACTTTACCTCAGTGTTCCAGTAATCGCACGTGTGCTTGCTTTGCAGCTGTCGGTTATACCATATTCCGGGCATCCAACTCTCAGAAGAATGCCTTCCGAAGGAACCCCCATGACCCCAAATTGGCACGTGAGTATCATTGTTTATTTAATAAACATTTTGACTGTAGGTAATAGTCAAGTGAAAAGATCATTTTACTGTTCTGAAAAATTAACATATCAGTTTTGCTGTCATTATTTCAATGCACCTAAAATACCGGACTGTTTTCCTTAGCATTTCTGTGCAGTGCAGTGGGTGTAAAGAGCAGGACTTTACCAGGTTGTCTTGGTGTAACTACTTGCCCTCATCCGTATAGTGAGAGTACCAGATGTTTTTTAGAATAAATTAAAGATGCTAATTAACTTGATCACTGTTCCCATATTTACAGTTTGGTTGAGTATTGTTGCACCTATGATATAGTTTCTTCTGTGTCCTTATTATTGGAGAAGACCTATGCAGTTCAGTTACAGCAGTAGTTACTTTATAAAGTTACACATGGTTTTCTTTCTACAGATTTGAAAACTATCCCCACTGCAACAGGGAAGAGTCTAATTGTTTCTGGATGGTGGGGGTTTGTCCGTCACCCAAACTACCTGGGAGATCTCATCATGGCTTTGGCTTGGTCGCTGCCCTGTGGTGAGTAAAGAATTGACTTCATGAAAGGGTGTAATAATGATTCAGTGATGGGAGAGGTTGGTAATCAAGTTTCCTATGTTCCTGGTTTGGAATGGGACTGTAGGATGGATGGTTAACTAAGCTGGACAACTTGAAATACTTTGCAGCTTCAGATGCACTACCCAAACCAGGGAGATAAACTTACAGAAATATGTGTGATGTTAGCGTAAGAAATGTTGAATTAACTTAAAGCTTCATTCGGTGAACTATGGAAAAGAACCCGTAAAGCACCATCAAACCTTCACTTACAAATGAAACACCAGCAGAGAATCCTATTCCCGGAGGTCAGAGTGAGAAGAGAGGTGAAATAATATTTATGTGAAAGGGAGTTCTGGGACTGGCACCAGAAAAATCCTCACAGCCATTCAATGGACAACATGTTACTGTTAGCATCAACCCATTTCTTTGGCTTTTGCAGATGGTTATACAGCAATGAAATAAACAAAAGTACATACTTCCAAAGGAAAACTAGTTGACTGCAGTTCATCCACCATGCTTGTTTCCCTGCCTCGCTGTGACATGGTGCTGTTTCTGGTGAGCAGCTGATCTCCATGTCAGGGTAACTCAACTATGCAGTTAGGAGCATAAAATGTCACGAGACTACAGATGCTGCAATCTGGAGGAAAACAGTGGGCCACACAGTATCTGAGAGGGGAAATGGACAGTTGATATTTCAGGTTGAGACCCTTCATGTATTGTTGCTAAAGTGACAGTGGCTTAGCTGAAGTTGACACCTGAACCTCACTGGGTTTTTTGATGTCTTTTATTGATAGTATTCCATGATAATCTTGCATTCAACATGGATATGCATCAAGCCTCTAAACGGAGAATTTCTTTATAGTAAGATGCCATTCACTAAAGTTGTACAGGAATTATTAATATTGCTATTAAAACATGAATTCATTAAAAACAATGAAACTTGCCAAGAGTGCAAAATTTAAGACATTTGTCTGAACTATTACACTGAGTTTGAGATTTTGTTAGATATATTGAAAAGTATGGTGAGGTTGACCAGTGTTGCTTGGGTTGAATATCCAGTCAACATCCTTGAATTTAAGGATTGGGGAGTTTTGGTATCTGTTATTGGGGTGGGGGAGTAAGCAACTATGCTGAGAGAGGAGGGTGAAGGTTCTGAGATAGGTATGTCCAGAAGAGAGCAGAAACTGAGTGGGTGTGTCTTCGCTGAAGAATTATCAGAGAAATGGGAACTCTGGAGACTGCAAATAAGATATAAATGTTTTTCTAACTATCTGGTCTCTGGTCAGTGTTTAGCACAGACTCCATTCAGTGATACGTTCACACTCGACAACAGAGTATCAAGTGCTAATTTTATTGAGAATTGCTGGTTTTGTTTTGTTTTTATAGGCTTTAATCACATCCTTCCATACTTCTATGTAATTTATTTCACTTGCTTGCTTGTTCATCGTGAGGCCAGAGATGAACATCAGTGCAGGAAGAAATATGGTGTAGCTTGGAATAAATACTGCCAACAGGTACGATATCGGATCATCCCCTATGTCTACTGAGCAAGAATGTGCACAAAAGATCTGTTGTTTAAAAATATTGCACAAGATCAAGGAAAATTATTGAACATATTAATCATGCAACCTCAGTTTTTAAAAAAGTATATATTTTTTCATTTCTACCGTTACGTTGTTTGGAAATAAAAATCTTCATTATGTTCAGTCAGCCACATGCTTTGTCACTTCAAAGGCATGGGAGCTTCCTGACAAGTTATAATATATTTGTCTAATGCATGGGTAATTGTTCCTTATTGTGCAGTTTTGGCGTATTACTTGCTTAACAGAAGTCTTCCCTTATCTCAGGGATTTGTCAAAGTGGAACACTCTGTAATTGGAACATTGATGTTTATCGTCACTCACTTTTAAGAACACAATTCTTCGTCAACTTCCCTTTATTGCCAATTGTAACGCATTTTAAATTGAAATGACTCTCCAATATTTCCATTATCTTCTGTCCTTCATTTGTTCATTCATGGGTTACAATGAATTATCTCCTCCATCACTTCACACTCATAATTATAGGCTATTTGATGAGTACTCTTAAATATACCATGTTAAAAATAAAACAACACAAATTTCCTGCCTTTTCCAATTTGTTGATTTGACTGAGGTTTCCTCCTTCACTCCCCATGTTCGAGAATAGGCAAGTCAAGAACTCTGATGGCTGGCTGTTCTTGAATGTTCTGGTGCCCATTCCATTTAGTGCCATTATTTCCTCACACTTTTCATCCTCTTTCAAAGTCAGCTAAACTTTTAACAGGGACTGTGGTATTTGGGTTGTTTAAATGAGGAAGGCATGAATCCTGTGTCTAGTGGAACTCCTCACTTACACATTGGCTTGTTTGTTACTGACTTTTTCCTCTCACCCTCTGCATTCAAAATTAAAATTTAAACCAGGCTTCCCATGCTGGGCACCTGG
The DNA here is from genome assembly GCF_030028105.1 of Mobula birostris. Lineage (NCBI taxonomy): Eukaryota > Metazoa > Chordata > Chondrichthyes > Myliobatiformes > Myliobatidae > Mobula > Mobula birostris. The sequence goes on from NW_027275927.1 coordinate 446,671, forward strand.
AACAATTCCAAACATTGTAAACTTGTGAAGTCTTAGAACGTCATTTTACTACATTCTACTTTGTGTGTACTTGTGTTTTTGCTGGATTTCATGATAAAATGAAGATGTACAGTGTTTGGCTGTCTGCTATGACAGTAATTAAAATGCATTTTAGTCACTAGGTTTCTTTGAATGTTCTACTGGTGTCCGGAATTAACTGTTCCTTATCTGTTTTGCATGAATTGGTGTAAGGAAATGTGGACACATACGCTATTGCAGTGAAGCCTTCTATGTAAAGGTATATTTTGGTCACGGATATGGCATTTGATCTGAAAATGTTGTGGTCCGTGAGCAACGAGCTGCATCAATGCCCGGCAGCCTGTTGGTAGTGGGTGCAAGTTCTTTGTTCAGTGGCTGATATTTTTTCTTTAAACGTTTACTTCATTCTCTTTGTAACCAATTTCAGTATTAATGAATTGTTTAATGAGTTAACCAAGGTGTAACTATTCTCAAATGCGAATAAAAGCACTGGATAAGGCACTCTAGACCTAGCCTGTGGTATGCTGCTGCTGGCCCACCTCCTCAGCAGCAAAACAAGATAGCTTTCTATATTTCTACATTTTCTCAGACTTTGTTGACCCAAATGTTGAATTCTTCTGTCCTGTATATCAGATGTACAATTTAACAAGAGAACATTTTTAACTGTTCTTGATTTTATGCAGCTTTGAGTACATTTTTTATATATAGAACATATTAATGGGAATTACAGTATTTCAGATGGAATTTGCGTTGTCCACCTTCACTCTAATCTGTTCTGTACTGGGGAACACATTTCCAAAAACGTGCATCTATTTAAATCTACATTAGCAAGTGGGACAAATGGAATTTGCTGTAAATGTTTTTGTTCGGAGGAATCCATTCCCCATTTGGTTCCTGCCAACCCCTACCCCTTGCTTTCTGTAAGCCGCTTTTAAGGTACAACAACATTGGCCTTGAGTTGTGTTGTGTTGCCTTGGTGCTCTCTGATCACATGCTGTTGGCTGCCCAACCCTTTGAGATTGCTGTACTGTTCCACAGGAACATACCTGTCGTAACCTTCCTTGTCACCTTACCACCACCTGCCCCACCATATCCTGTTTATCAAAATTCTATCTATTTTTCCCTTAAAAAATTCAGAAACTTCTATTGCTTTTTGAGGAAGGAATTCCAGACACTAAGCCCTACAAAGAAGGAAAATGCATCTCATCTGCTCTAACTGGGCAACCTCTTTCAATAGCTCTAGTTTCATGAGTAAGAGTAAACATTGATCCTGACAAGATTTGTGGTCAATCATGTCCCTACTCACCCTTCTAAACTCATGGATACAAATTGAGTTCATCCAACCCTTCCCTTAGGAGGTATACTACTCATTCCAGCTAATAGCCCTTCTCTGAACCACCTCCAAGTTGAATCCTTCTTTGCATAAGGAGATCAGTACTTTACACAGTATTCCTGATGCACTCTTGCCAAAGTGTGACCTTCCTCATGCATTCAATTCCCTAACAATTAATAAATTAGCTTTCCTCATTTCTTGCAACTGCTGTATACGGTCTTGTGCAAATCATAGTGCAAAGACATCCAGTTCCTACCGTATCATGGAACTCTGCAGGCTGTCAACATCTGCTACATCATAGAAGTACAATAAATTAGTTGACCATTTTCCTTTCACAAAGCCATCATTAATTTTTCCCAATCCCTTGCAGTAGCATTTTCAATAATAGATTATATTATTTTCCCTCTAATATATTAATCTAACTACCTTGGGTTTCTTCTTTCTGGCTCTCTCCCTTTATAAGCAAAGGAATCAGATTTGCTATTATCCAATCAGGAAACAGTCCCTGAATCTCAGAAATTTTGGAAAATAAACCAGCATGTCAACTCCTCTACAGCATAGCATCTGCAGTTCCTTTTAAATAGTTGCCTCAACTAGCTGCCTGTTTAAATCCAGGATAAAATCCACTGAGCTCTGGAGGTTTATTAGCTCACAAACATTTCTTATCCCTGTTTCCAATCCAGGCCTAGTTACAGCTGGAATGGAATTACCGTTCAAAGTGGCTCTGGAGGAAAATTAGCACTTGCAGCAGTTTTTCCAGGATTCCATGTTTGGCCCTTGTGACCAGTATAATGGAGGATAAAGTGGTGTATTTAAGACCCTATAGATGTAAGGTTTATTTGTGGTAGGCATGAGACTGGCAGCTGGTAGTAAAACTGGCTTAGAGAGTGATCTACAGCGATAGCCTTGGATCATCTTTTACATCAGAAAATAAAGCCCTGTGATATCAGAGAATGAACAGCAAAAAAGTCTATTGAACATACTATAAAATTGTATCCAAGAAGTAGATTCTGTCTCACAGTACAGATTGCATCTGAAATCGCACATTTTCCCTACTCTAGTCAAATTATCACCCATAATGGTCCCAGTGTGAGAAAACAGCCCTTTGTAATTACAGTACCCACTTGAAACTGGAGTAACTCCATCTGAAATCCTGTTAATGTTACCCATACAACAGGTGAGCTTTGTAGAATCTGTTGTATTTGAGATGAACAAAGTAACTGTAAATAGCTTTGTTTGGGGGGGGGAGTGGGGGGTGGAAGGGAAGTTTTCAATTTTTATTGTAATTGCTCCTATAACAATATTCATTGTACAGTGAGATTACCTTTATTTTTTTGCTGGAATAAAATTTGTAATTTGGAACAAAGTTTTCCTGTAATTTATTTCTGTGGAGTAAGTGCTACTGTTCTTGAAATTCTTGGAGTTAGCAATTAGTTCCAGTTGGCTTTGTGCTGGGGTGGTTGTGCAGACTGCAGTAGTCAGTGGAGCAAATGGGTGGGTAATTTGGGAGATTCCACATTGCTGTTTTCAGTGGGCTGCATGTGTTTACTCTTGGTGCTTCTTGGCATTTCTTATATCTACAGTGATATTTACCTGATTATTAGTGAATGGAAATGGAGATTGGTGGTTCACAGCTTGTGTAAGGAGACAACACCTTCTGGTAGGTGTTCCAGGGAATCTTCTGTTTGAAATGGAATTACTATCATGGCCAAACATTTACTCAGGGCAGGAGAAAGGCAGATTTTGCTAATGTTCCTGAGGAGCTTCCCCTTCAGTCATCTTCCTCTTGCTCCTGCTAGTCATCCTCCTTTGACTTGGTTTCTACCTGCTCTTCCTTGCATGTAGGCAAACTTCACCTAATGTGGCAAAAATTAGTGGAGGCTACCTGGAATGATCTTGAGGCCAGGAAGTTAAAAGTTCCTTTCCTGGGTCCGAGCCAGGTGTCCATGAAGGTCATTTGTACAAAATAGCACCTAGTTTGGTTGGCCTTCAAGAAGCTGAGTGGGTCTTGCATTTGGGCATTTTGTGCCTCTAGCCCAGAATGGTCTGACATCCAACATGGTGCTACCAGCAAAATAGTTCACACCTACAGTGAGTACCCCTGGCTGGTGGGAGCAAACTGAGGCTGCATGCAGTCTGCTCAGGAGCTGCCTAGGGTTCTGAGGGCAGCTTGTGCCCCTTTAACTGATTCTGAAATAAATGCAGCATGTGGTGTTTTCCTCTCTGATTGCCAAACTAGAGTGGTTGATGGATCTGGCAGCTCCAACGTGTTGGGGAAGGCTGCACATCAAATTGACAACATGATGGTAGAACATCAGCTGCCCAAAATACACTGCAATTGTAACTGGTAGAGGTTCACCTGAAAAGTGTTTCAGTTCTAGCCACACATATTCATGCTTGCATTATCAGTGATGAAGCTCTAGCCAGATTTCTGATTCTGCCTCAACATAACCAAAAATGCATGTTACCCTTCTTTTCCACATTCTCTCTCATTTCTGTCTCAAGCAAAGGGGCTGGCGCCCATGAATAGGTTTCCCAATGGTTGTTGTAGTAATGTTTCCCTCCAATTCCCTCCCCATCTCCTTTTTGTGATTGTGGGTTAGCCTTTGTACAGCTAGCAATGGCATCTTCAACCCCCTCCCCCAATCACTTCCCTCATTACCCAATTCAGTAGAACAACTCCTTTTGCAACATCGCAGGCTATTACTCCAGAGATCTTATGCTACCAGTCTCACCCTTAGGTTAACCTGGGCATGCAGATCCCTCCTCTCCAGCTCAATTTCAGTAATGGGGATGATAGACGAAGGAAAGTATCAGCTGAATTTTCACAAAAACTTTTTAATTTGTACAACAGAAAACATCACAGTCCTCTGTCATCCCTACTCATGGTATCTCAAAATACTGGTCTTTCAGCCCACATCACCATCCCTGGATACAGACAGCAGAATGAACCAGTGATTGATGGGGCCCCTACACGAGGAGTAGGCAGCCTTGGTTCAATGTCCATAATGGCTGGGCAGGACCTTGAGAACTGGGCACATGGCATGCATGGCTGGAACAGTTCAGGAGGAGGTCTAGGCAATGACAGCCCAGATGTTCTGCTCTTCCAGTGTCCTGAGCATATAACTGCCAGGGGATGGCCAAGTCCTGGTGTCAATCCTGGTTCTAATGGAAAGAATCCTTAATCTCATGTACACATCCAGCTGGGTCCTATTGTCAATTCCACCCCAGGGAACTTGTCTCCCACTCCAGGGGACCTAATTAGTCACACATTGGAATGGCTCGCACCCTACAAAGCAGCTGCCTGTCCACTCGTGTGGTAGCAGGATGCAGAGGAGAAAAATCCCCTTGTCAGAACCACAGCTGGGACAGGTTGATACAATGCATTGAGATGGGGGAGTGATAGAGGTCAGATCCTCCTTGCCAACAGATCTCTGATGTTCACATTCGACTTCTGGCATACTGCCCGGCCCTTCTGCGAACCTCCTCCAAGTCAGAACTATTCCCGGTTCCCTTGGCGATAAGGTCAGAGCCTCCAGCACTCCCGCCCATGCCCGCACAAACAGCCAGGGCCCAGTCCACCGCAGACAGACTGCTCTGCATGTCCTGGAATAAACAGGCAGTCAGACTAGCCAAGTGGTTGGTGGAGGGGGAGCAGAGGAATAATTCAGTGTGGGAGAGTTCAAGGAGGAAGGAATTTGTAGGGGTAGGGAGACAAAATGTGGAGATTAGGAGTGTTGGATGTGGGACAGTCCACTTGCTCCAACCTCATGGAGGAAGATCATAGGGAAGAAAGGACAGGTGAGGTGGGGCAGTGGGTGTTGTTCAGCGGAATGGTGGAACTCTGCAGTGTGGGGTTGGCAGAGAAAGGGATTACTGTGCTCGGCACACAGAGGAAGAAGCCCATCATGTTACCACTCACCTGGGGAACCCGACACACACACAGAACCTTGCCCCCAGGATGGGGGCTCAGTAACATTACACAGCAGCTCGGACACTGGATGGACAGAAGCTTCACCATCTTCTCCAGGACCTGGAACAGAGAGAGAGGCAAGTCTGGAGAGGAAGAGAGAGGGGGAGGGGGAGGAGGAGGGATGGTTGAAAGATGGTGGTGGTAGGGATTTTTGGGGGAGGGGAGGTTGTGGGTGACACACTCACAGTGATGGGCTGTTCTGGTACGGTATCCACAACTAACGTCTGGTCTGGTGACTGCGCCAGGACAACGTGGAGATGGTCGGCGGCCTGGGTGGGGTGGGGAGAGGTTCCAGTCCCATAGTCACAGGAAGAGAGGGATTGGGGTGGGGGGGGGGGGGAAGAAAAACAGATGTCAGGTAGTCAACTCCCACCACCTCAGCAAACCCCACCCACACCACACTGCAGCTGAACACCATCCCAGTGCACCACCCCTTGGGCTGGCTTCCCATGATTAGGAGGTAACCAAAAACAAAATAAGCTCGTCAAGAGCTGTCACAGCAACAACCCTGCACTCAATGTCAGCAAGACCAAGGAATTGAATGTGGACGTCAGGAAAATGCACACATCCTCTTTGAAGAATCTGCAGTGAAGAGGGTAAGCACCTTTAAGTTCCTGGGCGTTAACATCTTAGAGAATCTATCCTGGGCCCACAATAACGACAAAGGCACACCAGCAGCTATAGGTCATTAGGAGTTTGCTAGTCTTTAGTGACATACTAAATCTCCTCAATGTCTACAGGTGTACCATGAAGAGCATTCTGACTGGTTTCATCACCATCTTGTTTGGAGCCTCCACTGCACAGGAGTTGTGTTTTGTTGTGTGTGTGAGATGTGGGAATTCTGGAAGATCTCTAGCCTCCTGGATAACCACATCTGCACCAGCTCCTCAGAGAATGTGTTAAGGAACTGGAGCTTGGTTGCAGGAGGCAGGTAACTGGGTGACTGTCAGGAGAAGGAAGGGAAATGGGCCGTCAGTGCAGAGAACCCATGTGGCTGATCCCCTCAATAATAAGTATACTATTTTGGATACTGTTGAGGGGGATGACCTACCAGGTGAGGAGATCCTTAAGAGAGACTTTAGGGAGCTAGGTAGAAAGCTGAAAAACAGGATCTCTAGGGTGGTAATCTCTGGATTGCTGCCTGTGCCACCTGCCAGTGAGGGTAAGAACAGGATGATTTGGTAGATGAAGATGTAGCTAAGCAACTGGTGCAGGTGGAAGGGTTTCAGATTTCTGGATCATTGGGATCTCTTCTGGGAAAGGTATGACCTATACAAAAGGGACGGGTTACACCTGAACCCGAGGGGAATCAATATCCTTGCAGGCAGGTTTGCTAGAGTTGTTTGGGAGGGTGTAATCTGATTTGGCAGGGTGATGGGAGTCAGAGTGATAGGGCTGAGTAATGGGGTAGTTGGTTTACAAATACAGACTGTGTATAGTGAGAATGCTAGCAAGGAGAGGCTGATGATAGAGCAAAATTGCAGTCAACGGGCTGAGTTTCAGTGTAAAAGGGGGATAAAATCAAAAAGGGTGATGGATACAGGACTGAAGGTGTTATATTTGAATGCACACCGTATATGGAATAACATAGATGAACTTGTAGCAGTTACACATCGGCATGTATGATGTTGAGGGCATCACTGAATCACGGCTGAAAGAAGATTATGGCTGGGAGTTTAACGTACAAGGATGCCCATTGTATTGACAGGGCAAGCAGATGGGCTGGGGTGGCTTTGTTGGTTAAAAAAAATGAAATCACATCTTTAGAAAAAGGTGACATAGGATTAGAAGATGTAGAATTGTTGTGGATAGAGCTGAGAAACTGCAAGATTAAATAGACCCTGATGAGAGTTGTATACAAAACTCTGAACAGTAGAAAATGTAGTCTACAAATTACAATGGGAGACATTAAGTGCATGTCAAAAGGGCAATGTTATGATAGTCATGGGGGGATTTCAATATGCAGGTAGACTGGGGAAAATCAGGTTGGTGCAGGATCCCAAGGGGGAATTTCTAGAATACCTTCAAGATGTCTTTTTAGAGCAGCTCATGGTCGAGCCCACTAGGGGATCAGCTATTCTGTACCGGGTGTCAAGGCAGTGCTCAGTCAGGACAGACAGGAGAACTCGACCAGTGAAACGTTATGGGTGGAACTGAGAAATAAAGTTATGACCACGTTAATGGGGCTATATTACAGACCACCCAACAGTTCAGAGAAACAAATTTGCAAAGAGATTGCAGACTGTCGCAACAAACATCAGGTTGTTTATGGTAAGTGATATTAACGTAACATTCCACATACTGACTGAGACTCCCATACTATAAAAGGACTAGATGGGATAGAGTTTGTCAAATGTGTTGGGGAAGGTTTCCTTACTCACTACGTAGAAGTCCCAATGAGAGAGCACGTGATATTTGATCTGCTATTAGGGAATGAGACAGGGCAGGTGACAGAAATTTGTGCAAAGAAACACTTTGCATCTAGTGATCACAATGCCATTAGTTTTAAAGTAAATATGGAAAAAGATGGGTCTGGTCTGCAGGTTGAGATTCTAAATTGGAGACAGGCCAGTTTTAATGCTATCAGAAAGGATCTGGCAAGTGTAGATAGGGACAGGCAGTTTTCTGGCAAAAATATACTTGGTAAATGGGAGACTTTCAAAGGTGAATTTTTGAGAGTACAAAGCTTTTATGTGCCTGTCATGATAAAGATAACAGGTGTAGGAAACCTTGGTTTTCAAGAGATATTGAGGCCCTGGTTAAGAAAAATAAAGGTGGTGTATGGCAGGTAGGAACCAATGAGGTGCTTGTGGGGTTTTGGAAATGCAAGAGAACACTTAAGAAAAAAAAATCAGGAGGGCTAAACAAAGACATGAGATTGCCCTAGTAGACAAGGTGAAGGAGAATCCTAGGGATTCTACAGGTAAGTTAAGAGCAAAAGGATTGCAAGGGACAAAGTTGACTGATTTTGAAGATCAGAATGGTAAACCATGTGTGGAGACAGGGGAGATCATAATTTTTTTTATTGCATCTGTATTTACTCAGGAGACTGACACAGAGTCTATAAAAGTGAGACAAAGCTGCAGCAATTTTCATGGAGATTACAGAGGAGATATTTGCTCTCCTGAGGCAAATTGGGGTGGATAAATCACCAGGGCCTGACAAGGTGTTTCCTTGTACCCTGTAGGAGGCATGTGCAGAAATTACTGGGGCCTATCAAAGATATTTAAATCATCCTTAGTGATGGGTGAGGTACCAGAGGATTGGAGGATAACGAATATTGTTCCCCTGTTCAAGGAAGGCTCTAAAAATAAACCAGGAAACTATAGGCTGGTGAGCCTGACATCAGTAGTGGGAAAGTTATTGGAGGGTATGCTAAGGGACAGGATATCTGAGTATTTGGATAGACATGGACGGATTAAGGTTAGTCAGCATGACTTCGTACATGGTAGGTCATATCTAACCAATCTTACAGATTTTTTTCTGGAAAGTAGATGAAGGCAAGGCAGTGGATGTTGTCTCCATCGACGTTAGTAAGTCATTTGACAAGGTCCTCTATGGGAGGTTGGTCAAGAAGGTTCAGTCACTTGACATTCAAGATCAGGTAGTAAATTGGATTAGACATTGGCTTTCTGGGAGAAGCCAGAGAGTGGTAGTAGATGGTTGCCTCTCTAACTGGAGACTTGCGACTAGCGGTGTGCCACAGTGATCAGTGTTGGGTCAGCTGTTGTTTGGCACAGACTAGATGGGCCAAAGTCCTGTTTCTGTGCTGTACTTTTCTGTGAATCTGTGAGAGAGAAGCTGGCCAAAGTTCACTGGAAAGGATGATGGCAGCGCAGCAATGGCTGGAGTCTCTGGGAGTAATTCAAAAGGCACGGGATAGATACATCTCAAAGAAGTGGTGTTCTAAAGGCAGGATGATGCAACCATGGCTGACCAAAGCCAATATAAAAGCCAAAGAGAGGGCATATAATAGAGCAAAAATCAATGAGAATTAGAGGATTGGAAAACTTTTAAAAACCAACAGAAGGCAACTAAAAGTAGCCGTAAAAAAGGTAAAGATGGACTACGCCAATAATACTAAAGAGGATATCAAAAGTTTCTTCGGATATATAAAGTGTAAAAGAGACATGAGTGTAGATGACTGCTGGAAAATAATGGTGGCTAGATAGCAATGGCAGGCAAAGAAATGGCAGATGAACTTAAGTATTTTGTATCACTCTTCACTTTAGAAAATACTAGCAGCAGTGTGGCAGAAATTAAGGAGTGTCAGAGAGCAGAAGTGAGTGTAGTTGCTATTACTAAGGAGATGGTGGTTGAGATGTTGAAAGGTCTGAAGGTGGATAAGTCACCTGGACCAGATGAACTACACCCCAGGGCTCTGATAGAGGTGGGGTGGCTGAAGAGATTGTGGAGGTATTAGTAATGATCTTTCAAAAATCAATTGATTCTGGCATGGTTCCAGAGGACTGTCATTCCACTCCTCAAGAAGGGAGAAGGGAGAGAGGTAGGAAAAAGGAAATTATAGGCCAGTTAGCCTGACCTCAGTGGCTGGGAAAATGTTGGGAGTCGTTTGCTAAGGATGTGTTTTCGGGGTACTTGGAGGTACATGACAAAATAGGCTGTAGTCAACATGGTTTCATTAAGGGAAACTTTTGCCTGACAAATCTGTTGGAATTCTTTGAAGAAATAACAAGCAAGATAGACAAAGGAGAATCAGTGGATGTTTTGTACTTGGATTTTCAGAAGGCCTTTGACAAGGTGTCATACATGAGGCTGTTTAAAAATTTGAAGGCCCGTGGTATTACAGAAAAGGTTCTAGCATGGATAGAGTATTGACTGATTGCCAGGAGGAAAAGAGTGGTAATAAAAGGAGACTTTTGCGGTTGACTCCTAGTTACTAGTGGTGTTCCACAGGTGCCTGTGTTGTGATGCTTCTATCTGCGTTATATCTCAATGATTTGTGGCCAATATGAAGATGGGTGGAGGGGCAGGTGGTTTTGAGGAAGCAGGGACATACAGATTAGGAGAATGGACAAAGAAATGGCAGATGGAATACAGTTAAAAGTGTATGGTCATGCACTTTGCTACGAGAAATAAAATAATAGATTATTTTCGAAATGGAGAGAAAATTCAAAAATCTCAGGTGGAAAGGAACTTGGGAGTCCCCGTGCCGGATTCCCTAAAGGCTAATTTGCAGGTTGAGTTGGTGGTGAGAAAGGCAAATGCAATGTTAGCATTATTTTCAAGGGACTGGAATATAAAAGTAAGGAAGTAATATTGAAGCTTTATAAAGCTTTGGTGATGTTTCACTTGGAGTATTGTGGGCAGTTTTGGGCCCTCTATCTAAGAAAGGATGTGCTGACATCAGGGAGGGTTCAAAGGAGATTCAGGAAAATGACCCTGGGATTGAAAGGCTTATCATTTGAGGAGTGTTTGATGGCTCCTAGCCTGTACTGGCTAGAGTTCAGAAGAATGGGGTCAGGGGAGGTGGGGTTGGCTTTCATTGAAACATATTGAATATCGAAAGGCCTAGATAGGGTGGAGGTGGAGAGGATGTTTCCTTGATGGGAGAGTCTAAGACCAGAGCACACAATCTCAGAATAGAGGGAAGTCCATTTAGAATGGAGGTGAGGAGGAATTTTATTTAGCCATAGTGTGGTGAAGCTGTGGAATTCATTGCCACAGGTGGATGGGGAGGCCAAGCCACTAGGTATTTTTAAGGCAAAGGTTGATGAATTCTTAATCAGTCAGGGCGCAAAGGGGTATGGGGAGAGGGCAGGAGACTAGGACTGAGGGGGAAATGGCAGAGCAGACTCGATGGGCCAAACAGCCTAATTCTGTTCCTCTGTCCTCTGGTCTAAAAGAGGCTGCAGAGGCTTGTAGATTCAGCCAGCTCCATCACAGGAGCAACCCATCGGGCACATCTTCAAAAGGAGGTGGCGTCCATCATTAAGCATCTCTCTACTCACTTCTACCGTCAAGGTAGGAGTCTAAACACCCACAGTCAACAATTAAGAAATGGCTTTCTCCCCTGCACCATCAGATTTCTGAACGGTCCCCGAACCCATAACCACTATCACTATTCCACTAGTCATTAATTTTTTTACAGTGGCATGCAAAAGTTTGGGCACCCCGATCAAAATTTCTGTTACTGTGACTAACTAAGCAAGTAAAAATGAATGATTTCCAAAAGGCATAAAGCTAAAGATGACTCATTTCTTTAATATTTTAAGCAAGAAAACTTTTTTATTTCCATCTTTTACAGTTTCAAAATAAAAAAAGGAAAAGGGCCCGAAGCAAAAGTTTGGGCACCCTGCATGGCAGAACTTAATAACACCCCCTTTGGCAAGTATCACAGCTTGTAAACGCTTCCTGTAGCCAGCTAAGAGTCCTTCAATTCTTTTTTAGGGGATTTTCGCCCATTCTTCCTTGCAAAAGGCTTCTAGTTCTATGAGATTCTCAGGCCATCTTGCATGCACTGCTCTTTTGAGGTCTATCCACAGATTCTCAATGATGTTTAGGGTGGGGGACTGTGAGGGCCATGGCAAAACCTTCAGCTTGTGCCTCTTGAGGTAGTCCATTGTGGATTTTAAGGTGTGTTTAGGATCATTATCCTGTTGTAGAAGCCATCCTCTTTTCATCAGTTTTTTTTTTACAGACAGTGTGATGTTTGCTTCCAGAATTTGCTGGTATTTAATTGAATTCATTCTTCCCTCTACCAGTGAAATGTTCCCCGTGCCACTGGCTGCAACACAAGCCCAAAGCATGATCGATCCACCCCCGTGCTTAACAGTTAGAGAGGTGTTCTTTTCATGAAATTCTGCACCCTTTTTTCTCCAAACATACCTTTGCTCATTGCGGCCAAAAAGTTCTATTTGAACTTCATCAGTCCACAGGACTTGTTTCCAAAATGCATCAGGCTTGTTTAGATGTTCTTTTGAATAGAACTTTCAAGGGTGCAGAATTTCATGAAAAGAACACCTCTCCAACTGTTAAGCACGGGGGTGGATCGATCATGCTTTGGGCTTGTGTTGCAGCCAGTGGCACGGGGAACATTTCACTGGTAGAGGGAAGAATGAATTCAATTAAATACCAGCAAATTCTGGAAGCAAACATCACACCGTCTGTAAAAAAAGAAAGCCAAAGATGAAAAGAGGATGACTTCTACAACAGGATAATGATCCTAAACACACCTCAAAATCTACAATGGACTACCTCAAGAGGCGCAAGCCATGGCCCTCACAGTCCCCCGAACTAAACGTCATCGAAAATCTGTGGATAGAACTCAAATGAGCGGTGCATGCAAGAGGCCCAAGAATCTCACAGAACTAGAAGCCTTTTGCAAGGAAGAATGGGTGAAAATCCCCCAAAAAAGAATTGAAAGACTCTTAGCTGGCTACGGGAAGTGTTTACAAGCTGCGATACTTGCCAAAGGGAGTGTTGCTAAGTACTGACCATGAAGAGTGCCCAAACATTTGCATGCCACTGTACGTAACTAGTTCTGCCTGCATTGTACCGCTGCCACAAATCAACAGATTTCACAACTAAGATCAGTGACAATAAACCCAATACTGATACCTGTTGCCCCACCCTCCCCCCAGCTCCAAGCTCACCCACCTCTCGCTCCTCCAGCTTGCGGGTGTGGGTGTTGGCGGCTCGCTGCAGGGCACGGAGCCGGTGCTGGAGCTGCCGGCGTTCCCGCTGCGGGAGCGTTGCTCCATCCACCACCTGAGGAACACAATGCTGTCAAGAGTCCGGGAAGCGGGGAGCTCACAGAGGGAGGGGGCACCACACCAAGCAAAGTGTGATTACCGAGAGGAGCATTACTGAGGGAGTGTCCCCCTTAGGAGGGATTGGTACCGAGGGCGAGTCACACTGTGGGAGGGGCGGTACCGGGGGAGAGTCGCACTGTGGGAGGGGCGGTACTGAGGAAAGTTCTCACGTCAGTCAGCCGGCCGATGTCCTTGCCAAGCCTGCGGGCATCAAGCAGTGATTTGGGGACATCTTGTGTCTGTGCCGACATGGAGTTCACCTCCTCGCACAGGGCACTGCCCATCGCTCGAGCCTGTGGGCACAAACACAAGAAAATAAGCACCTGCGATTCAGCAAGCAAGCAACAACTTCTTTATTAACTGTATAAAGAGAGCAGTAAAAAGAAGAGGAGGCTGCTTGCCCAGTCAGTCCAATTGCTCACTTCCCAGGATCCCCTCAATATCTGTGTCATCAGTGCTCAGGGACACAGGCTGCAAATCGCTGTAAGCTGTGAGGAGAGATATCATAGAGGCATTTAAGGGCTCAGATACACACAGGAACGTGCAGAAAACGGGGAATAGAGACTCTGTGACAGCAACAGGAATTAGTTCAATCATTACCAGTTTAATTCAGCACTATATGGTGGATGGGCTGTGCCTTCTGGGGAGAGATTGCTCCTCATCTCAGTACTGAATGGCCAACTCATCATCCTGAGACTGAGACTGTGGACACCTCAGCCGGGAAAACGATCACTCTGGCCCCAAGGAATTTTGTCCATTTAATCTCTTCAAGGGCAATTCTCTCACACCAGAACTCTCGCTGCATCCTTCCTTGGGGAAGGAGACTCGATGTGGTCACAGCAGTATCCAATGTGACTGGAGTGAGACCCCTCAACTCATGTACATACACCCATGAAAGGCCAACTGAATCCCATCTCCAAGTCAATCTGTCCCTTCCTTTTACACAGTGTCCACATCCCTCCATCCTCTGCACATTTATGTGCCTATCTAAGATCCTTTAAAAAGCTGTCATATTTATCTGCCCCACCACCCCTAGCAGCCCATTGCAGGCCCCCACCACTCCCCTTTTAAAAAAACCTTGCCCCATATGCCTGGTTTGAGCTTTCCCCCTCTCACCTGCCTGGCTTCCTGACCCGTCACCGCGATCAGTCGGCTGACTCCACGCCCCAGCTGCCTCTCGGAGATGATGGCCACGTCTTGGATCAGTCCCGTCCGTAACAAATGTCTGCACAGAGAGAAAGAGGATTAGTAAGGACACAAAGTGCATGGCACAACTACTTCCACACTCTCCCATCACACATTTCTGGAGTCAGACGCCGAGGGAAGATCCCTCTACGCCGCCCAATCACAAACTCCTGGGGTCAGACGCCGAGGGAAGCTCCCTCTACGCCGCCCAATCACAAACTCCTGGGGTCAGACGCCGAGGGAGGATCCCTCTACGCCGCCCAATCACAAACTCCTGGGGTCAGACGCCGAGGGTGGATCCCTCTACGCCGCCCAATCACAAACTCCTGGGGTCAGACGCCGAGGGAGGATCCCTCTACGCCGCCCAATCACAAACTCCTGGGGTCAGACGCCGAGGGAGGATCCCTCTACGCCGCCCAATCACAAACTCCTGGGGTCAGACGCCGAGGGAGGATCCCTCTACGCCGCCCAATCACAAACTCCTGGGGTCAGACGCCGAGGGAGGATCCCTCTACGCCGCCCAATCACAAACTCCTGGGGTCAGACGCCGAGGGAAGCTCCCTCTACGCCGCCCAATCACAAACTCCTGGGGTCAGACGCCGAGGGAGGATCCCTCTACGCCGCCCAATCACAAACTCCTGGGGTCAGACGCCGAGGGAAGCTCCCTCTACGCCGCCCAATCACAAACTCCTGGGGTCAGACGCCGAGGGAAGCTCCCTCTACGCCGCCCAATCACAAACTCCTGGGGTCAGACGCCGAGGGAGGATCCCTCTACGCCGCCCAATCACAAACTCCTGGGGTCAGACGCCGAGGGAGGATCCCTCTACGCCGCCCAATCACAAACTCCTGGGGTCAGACGCCGAGGGAGGATCCCTCTACGCCGCCCAATCACAAACTCCTGGGGTCAGACGCCGAGGGTGGATCCCTCTACGCCGCCCAATCACAAACTCCTGGGGTCAGACGCCGAGGGTGGATCCCTCTACGCCGCCCAATCACAAACTCCTGGGGTCAGACGCCGAGGGTGGATCCCTCTACGCCGCCCAATCACAAACTCCTGGGGTCAGACGCCGAGGGAGGATCCCTCTACGCCGCCCAATCACAAACTCCTGGGGTCAGACGCCGAGGGAAGCTCCCTCTACGCCGCCCAATCACAAACTCCTGGGGTCAGACGCCGAGGGAGGATCCCTCTACGCCGCCCAATCACAAACTCCTGGGGTCAGACGCCGAGGGAGGATCCCTCTACGCCGCCCAATCACAAACTCCTGGGGTCAGACGCCGAGGGTGGATCCCTCTACGCCGCCCAATCACAAACTCCTGGGGTCAGACGCCGAGGGAGGATCCCTCTACGCCGCCCAATCACAAACTCCTGGGGTCAGACGCCGAGGGAAGCTCCCTCTATGCCGCCCAATCACAAACTCCTGGGGTCAGACGCCGAGGGAAGCTCCCTCTACGCCGCCCAATCACAAACTCCTGGGGTCAGACGCCGAGGGAGGAGCCCTCTACGCCGCCCAATCACAAACTCCTGGGGTCAGACGCCGAGGGAGGATCCCTCTACGCCGCCCAATCACAAACTCCTGGGGTCAGACGCCGAGGGTAGATCCCTCTACGCCGCCCAATCACAAACTCCTGGGGTCAGACGCCGAGGGAGGATCCCTCTACGCCGTCCAATCACAAACTCCTGGGGTCAGACGCCGAGGGTAGATCCCTTTCCACTGTCATATTACATACCCCAGGGTTAGACGGACTCTACATCACTCCAGCACTCACACTTCCAGAGTCATACATGAGAGTGAAGCTCCTCTGCACTGTGCACCTACTTTCCCAGGGAGGGGGCGGATTATACAGAGGTTAATACTTGCGTTCCACAGCAGAGTTCCACAGAGGTGTGCTGGGTGCGGTCTGGAGACTGCAGCTGTTCTACAGGCGTTCCAATGGAAACAACTCGCACAGGGTCTGGGTAAATCTGTCATAGAAACAGAAGTCTGAGACAAGCCAAACCCACCCCTGCCTTCTCACACTGCCGTAAAGCATACACATCAAGGGAGAGTCACACTATGGGAGGGGCGGTACCGAGGGGGGGAGACACTGTGGGAGGAACAGTACTGAGGGGGGGGAGACACTGTGGAAGGGGCAGTATGGGGGGGGTGGAGTCACACTGTGGGAGGGGCGGTATGGAGGGTGAGTCACTGTGGGAGGGGCTGTACTGGGTGGGGGGAGACACTGTGGGAGGGGCGATACCAAGGGGGGGGGAAGACACTGTGGGAGGGGCAGTACCGAGGGGGGGAGACACTGTGGGAGGGGCGCTACTGAGGGAGAGTCACACTGCGGGAGGGGCGGTACTAAGGGAGGGAGACACTGTGGGAGGGGCGCTACTGAGGGAGGGAGACACTGTGGGAGGGGCGGTACTAAGGGAGGGAGACACTGGGAGGGGCGGTACTGAGGGAGGGAGACACTGTGGGAGGGGCGGTACCGAGGGAGAGTCACACTGTGGGAGCGGCAGTAATGGGGGAGAGTCACACTGTGGGAGGGGCACATCCTATGTCCTCTGGGACTCTCCCGATAACTTTTTATGAGGCATTAATTTCACTAATTCCTAAAAAAGATTTATCTGAATGTGCCTCTTATAGACCAATTTCTTTAGTAAATGTGGATTCTAAAATTCTTTCTAAAATTTTGGCTGATAGGATAGAGTATATTTTACCTAAGGTTATCTCTAACGATCAAACTGGATTTATTAATAGATATTCACACTTTAATATTCGGAGACTATTGAACATTATTTGTTCCTCTCCATCCGAAGAACCTGAATGTGTCGTTTCCCTTGACGCAGAGAAAGCCTTTGATAGGGTGGAGTGGTTTTATTTATTTGAAATTTTAGAAAGATTTAATTTTGGTCCAGGTTTCTGGATCAAATCGATCTATCAAGCTCCTATGGCCGCGGTTATAACTAACAATCAAAAATCTCCTTATTTTAGACTATAGAGAGGTACCCGGCGGGGCTGTCCTCTTAGTCTGTTGTTATTTAACTTGGCTCTAGAACCTCTTTGCTATTGCTCTTTGGAATTCCAATAGTATTCAGGGTATTAAGAGAGGGGATAAAATGCATAAGGTTTCGTTGTATGCAGACGAATTGTTAGTCTACATTTCAGATCCTAAGAAATCTATTCCTTCTATGTTATCCATATTCTCTGAATTTAGTAGTTTTTCTGGATATTAGTTAAATTTATACAAAAGTGAGTTATTTCCCATTAATAATCATTTGGATCAATATGAGTAACTACCTTTTAGTATTGCTAAAAATCAATTCACTTATCTTGGTATTAAAGTTACTAAAAATTTTAAAGATCTGTATAAATATAATTTTCTCCCATTAATTGACTATACCCAATAAATACTTTCTAAATGGTCTCCTATGACGCTATCATTAACTGGTCAAATCAATGCTATTAAAACGATAGTTCTACCGAAATTCTTATTTCAAGCACTTCCTCATTTGCTCCTAAACAGTTTTTTGACAGAATAGACTCTAAAATTTTATCCTATATATGGAACAATAAAAATCCTAGATTAAACCTTTATTGCAGAAATTAAAAAAGGACGGTGGTATGGCTTTGCCAAATCTTAGACTGTACTACTGGGCAATTAATATTTGATATATTACCTGTTGGATTCATTATTCAGACATATATGACTGTCCTTTATGGGTGGATTTGGTGAAGGGGTATTCTTTGGCCTCTTTACTGGGATCTCCGCTTCCTTTTCTGTTCTCTAAGATTGGTAGACAAGACCTTGATCCCATTATTAAACAGACATTAAGAATTTGGTTTCAGTTTCGCAGATTTTTTGAGTTAAATAATTTTGTCCTTTCTAGTAAAATATATAGTAATTATTTTTTTAAACCATCAATTTTAGATCAGGCTTTTTAAATTTGGAAATCCAAAGGAATAGTAACTTCTTCGGATTTGTTTAAAGGGGATTGTTTAATGTCTTTTACTCAGCTAGTGGATAAAATTGCTTTATCCAATGTACATTTTTTTAGATATTTACAAATTAGGAATTTTTTACATACTTTGCTTCCAAATTATCCCTCCGCTTATCCATCTAATATAATAGATACCCTCTTCCAGGTGAAACCACTCCAAAAAGGATTAATAGCTACAATTTATAAATGGTTATTGAATTTATGAATGATACCTAACGATTAAATTAAAGCTGCCTGGGAATTGGAATTTCAAGAGTTACTTTCAGATAATCAATGGGATAAAATTTTTCATCTGGTAAATACTTCATCTATTTGTGCCCGTCATTCCTTGATACAGCTCAGGGTAGTACATTGGGCGCGTATGTCGAAGGATAAACTAGCCCGTATATTAATCCTGTTTGTGATAGTGTAATACTCGGGTGGCCACTTTAACTCGCTTGTTTTGGTCTTGCATAAAGTTGGAGAACTTTTGGAAAGATGTTTTTAAAACCTTATCAAAAGTGCTGGATCTGGATTTACAACCAAACTTACTTACAGCTATTTTTGAGATTATTCCATCGGAAGCAGGAAGCAGGATCTGCTCAGCGGATGATAGCCTTTTCAACCTTATTGGCTAGGAAAACCATTTTACTTAAATGGAAGGACCCTAACCCTCCTACCGCCTTTTATTGGCTTTCCTCTATCATGTCCTGTTTAAATCTAGAGAAAATAAGTCGTCGGACTGGATACATCTTTTAAATTTGAAGAAATCTGGAGACCTTTAATTCAATATTTTCATATGATCTGATATTTGTACTGATACTCCTCCAGGTATTTTTTCAGAACCTTGGATTTGATCTGAGAGTCTCTCTTTTCTTGGTTTTTCCTCTCAGGATGGGCTGCCCAGTCCTTTTTTTTTCTCTTCTGTTTAGAATAGTGGGTTTTTTAAAAATATAAAAATTTCTAATAGTCCTTCCTTTCTTCATAAATTGGTGAGGAGAATGAATTACATTTTTTTTTCTGTATTATACATTCTATATCAAATTTATACTTTGTAGACCAACATTGTGTGTGATTCTGATAGTTTATTTTACCTTCTGTATGTACTGTTATTGACATGTATACCAGAGATATTCTCCTCCTGTTTGTATACACACTTTTTTAAAAAAATCAATAAAAAGACTGGAAAAAGAAAGTACCGAGGGAGTGTCGCACTGTGGGAGGGGCGGTACCGAGGGAGGGTCACACTGTGGGAGGGGCGGTACCGAGGGAGGGTCACACTGTGGGAGGGGCGGTACCGAGGGAGGGTCACACTGTGGGAGGGGCGGTACCGAGGGAGTGTCGCACTGTGGGAGGGGCGGTACCGAGGGAGTGTTGCACTGTGGGAAGGGTAGTATGGAGGGAGAGTCACAATGGGAGATGTGTGTGGAGGTCAGTGACCAGTGGTGTCAGGATCAGAGCTGTGATCTGTGTTGATTGTGATATACTGTATATAAATGACTTGGGTGAAAATGTTAGGGGACTGAGTAGTAAGCTTCCAGCTTAAGCAAAATTTGGAAGATTTGTGTACCGCACAAAAATTGCCAAAGGATTCCGGAGTTTATGGATTAGATGGGAACAAGGACAGGGAAATGACAGATGAAGCTTAATCCAAACAAGTATGGGACCTTCCACTTCAGGATGTGAAACAAAGCGGCAGGATCTTTAGAAGCAGTGACGTATTGAGGGATCTTGGGGTGCAGGTCTGTAGAGGGATCTTTAGAAGCAGTGATGTATTGAGGGATCTTGGGGTGCAGGTCTGTAGCTCCTTGAAAGTGGAAAGACTGGCAGATAAGATGGTGAAGCAGGCATTCGGAGCACTTGGCTCCATTGGTTGGGGGCACTGAGCATGAAAGTTTGACAGGTCAGATTAGAGCTGCATTACATTTTGATTAATCGACATTTTGAGGGTTGCGCGGAGTTTGGACGCCTCATTATAAATCATAAGACATAGGAATAGATTTAGCTCGTTTGGCTCATTGAGTTCTCTGCTATTCCATCATGGCTGATTTATTATCCCTCTCAACCCTGTTCTCCTGCGTTCACTCTGTAAGCTTTGACACCCTCAACTGATCAAAACATATCTACATCCACTTTAAATATAGCCGAAGATTTGGCCTCCCATGAATTCCACAGATTCACTAACCTCTGGGTAAAGAAATTCACCCTCATTTCTGTTCTAAATGGACATCCCTCTACTCTGAGGCTCTGATCTCTGTTCCTAGACCCCCCCCCCCCAATAGGAAGCACCTTTTCCACCTCCACTCTCAATTAATGATAGGGGTCCATGGCACAAAAAAAGGCTGGGACCCCCTGATCTAGGCCTTCCAATATTCGAAGTTTCAATGAGATCCCCCTCAATTTTCTAAAACCCAGCAAGTACAGGCCCAAATCTATCAAACACTCCTCATATGTTAACTATTTCATTCCCGGAATCAATCTCGTGAAGCTCCTCTGGACCCTCTCCAATGCCAGCACATCTTTTCTTAGATAAGGGGCCCAAAGATGCTCACAATACTCCAAGTATGGTCTGACCAATGCCTTATAAAGACTCACCATTACACTCTTGCTGTTATATTCCAGTCCTCTTGAAATTAATGTAACTTAGTAGTTGCTTTCCTTACCACCGACACAACCTGCAAGTTAACCTTTAGGAAATCCTGCATGATGACTCCCAAGTCCCTCTGCACTTCTGGTTTTTGAATTTTCTCCCCGTTTAGAAAATAATCCACATCTTTATTCTTTCTACCAAAGTACATGACCATACACTTCCCTATATTATATTCCATCTGCCACTTTCTTGCCCATTCTCCCATCTAAGTCTTTTGCAGACCCCCTGCTTCTTCAACACTACCTGTCCCTTCACATATCTTTATATCATCTGCAAACTTGGCCACAAGGCCATCAATTCTATCATCCAAATCATCCACATATAGCATGAAAAAGCAGTCCCAAAAACTGAGGAACACCACTAGTCACCGGCAGTCAACCAGAAGAGACCCCCTCTTTTTCCATTCTTTGCCTCCTGCCAGTCAACCAATCTTCTCTCCGAGTTAGTATCTTTGCTGTAATACCATGGGTCCTTATCTTGTTAAGCAGCCTCTTGTGCGGTACCTTGTCAAGGGCCTTCTGAAAATCCAAGCACACAACATCCACTGACTCTGCTTCGTCTATCCTGCCTGTTATTTCCTCAAAGAATCCCAACAGATTTGTCAGGCAAAGTTTCCCCTTAAGGAAACCTTGTTGACTTTGGCATATTTTGTAATGTGTCTCCAAGTACCCCAAAACCTCATTCTTAATAATAGACTCCAACATCTTTCCAACTACTGAGATCAGGCAAACTGACCTATGATTTGCTTTCTTCTGCCTCTCTCCCTTCTTGAAGAGTGGAGTGACATTTACAATCTTCCAGTCCTCTGGAACCATTTCAGAATCTAGTGATTCTTGAAGGATTATTACTAATGCCTCCACAATGTCTTTCAGAACCCTGGGGTGTAGTGCATCTGGTCCAGGTGACTTGTGTACCTTCAGACCTTTGAGCTTCCGAAGAACCTTCTCTTTAATAAAAGCAACAATGTTCTCTTCTGCCTCTTGACACTCTTGAATATCTGGCGTTCGGCAAAGTACCTCAATATCACCCACCATTTCTTTGTCCCCCATTACTACCCCTCTAGTGTCATTTCCTAGAAGTCTAATATCCATTCTAGCTTCTCTTTTACGCTTTATGTATCTGAAAAAAAAACCTTTGGTATCCTCTTTTGTACTATTGGCTACCTTAAATTCATGTTTCATCTCCTTATAGCTTCTTTAGTTGCCTTCTTTTGGATTTTAAAAGCTTCCCAGTCCTCTAACTTCCCACTAATTTTTGCTCTAGTGTATGACCTCCCTTTTGCTTCCGATCTCAGCTTTCACTTCCCCTGTCAGCCACGGTTGTGTCATCCTCCCTTTAGAATACTACATCTTTGGGATGAATCTACCCTGTGCATTCCAATTTGCTCCCAGAAATTCCAGCTATTGCTGTTCTGCTATTGTCCCTGTTAGTGTCCACTTCCAATCAGCTTTGGCCAGCTCCTCTCTCACGCCTCTGCAATTCACTTTACTCCACTGGAATACTGATACATCTGACTTTATCTTCTCCCTTTCAGACTGCAGGGTAAATTCTATCATATTATGATCACTGCCTCCTAAAGGTTTCTTTACCTTAGACTGCCTAATCAAATCTAGTTCATTATACAACAGCCTATCTAGAAATGCCTTTCCCTAAGTGGCCTCAGCCACAAGCTGCTCTAAAAAACCATCTCATAGGCATTCGACAAATTTCATCCCTTGGGATCCAGCAGCAACAGCATTTTCCAAATCTACCTGCATACTGAAATCCCCCATGACTATCATAACATTGTCCTTTTTACAAGCCAGCTGCAATTTAGGGGTGACTACCTCCATGTAGCTCCTAGCAATCACCACCTCCTCATTCTCCTGTATGAGCCGAAGATTATCGGGCTGCAAGTCCAGCTCCAGGTCCTTAACATGGTTTCTAAGAAGCTGCACTTCATACAGATGAGGTTATGGGAAGTCTCCCACAGTTTCCATGTCTCACACTATGAACATACCACTAACTCTAGCCCCATCCTCACTGCACCAGCTATGTACGAATAGACAAAGGAAGAGAAAAAACATTTAGTTGTAACTTACTTAGAGCCTCCAGCTGTTCTCGCCTACGCCAGTTGAGCCACAGCCTGACCACTCACACACTGGCCACTCCAACAATGGCCGCTCCGCTTTCACCTTGCTTCTTTTTATTGGCCTCTGCCGAGTTCCTAAGAGATTGTTACGATTGAAGCCCGGAATCATGGAAAGGAAGGATTTAGACAGGCACAGAAGAGGTTAATTGGGTTGCTGCCTGAATTAGTGAATATTAGCTACAAGGGAAAGGTTGGACAAGCTTGGGTTGTTTTCTCTGCAGTGTTGGATGCTGAGGTGAGACCTAATAGAAGTTTATAAAATCATGATGTCACAGATAGCGTGGAGTCTTTTCCGCTAGTGTGGAAATGTCAAATAGCAGAGGCCACAGGTTTATGGGAAACATAAACCTGTTTGCCATAAAATTATGAGGCGAGTATTTTTATACAGAGAGTGATGTAACCAGCTCCTAGGGGAGGGGGTGCAAGCAGGTGTGAGAATGACATCTCGGAGTTACTGAGACAGGAGGCAAGCTGGTGGGGATGCAAGGATACAGACATTGTGCAGTTGGATGTAGGATTAGTCATGTTCAGTACAGACAACAAGGACTGAAGTGTCTGTCTTTGTGCTGTTTTGTTGTACATCTCCCTGTTCTCCTACCAGTCGCAGTCCACTCCTGGTCATCCCGGAGGGACGGTGATGATGGAGCAGGTTCAGCCTCACCTCATCGATGGTACGCAGCCCCTGGATGCCCAGGGCCTGGCTCAAAGGCAGCTCGGCGGTGAAGACCTCCTCATCCCTCTGGATCAGCTCCTGCAACGTGGTCTCCAGCTCCCCCAGCTGTGAGTCCGTGATTGGTCTCTGGGGAGAGGCACAGAAAGGGGTTAAAACTGGACCAGGGCACAGGGCGTACAACACCAGGGACAGCGACGGTCAGTTGTCAGGATGGAATGGGATGGGCAAGGCTGGAGTAGGGACTACAGTGGGGATTGCTGCAAAGGGGAACGGTTGCTGGGGTGGGGGGATCCGGACAGGCAGATGTTACCGAGGGCACGGCTGCCAGAGGGGGGAATGGTTGCTGAGAGGGGCGGGAGATTGGTTACCAGGTGGTATGGTTGCTCGGGCAGGAACAGGCTGCCAGGGGCCAAAGGGGAAACTGGCTGCCAGTTCTCCTGGATGGAGAAAGGTTTACCAGGAGTGGAGGTGAGAATGGAATGGGAAATGGTTGCCAGAAGAGGGCAGGTATTGGAGGCTGTTGATTCCAACTCCAGGCTCCGAGTCCTTGCTCCACGTGGAATCTCCCAGAACTAACAGGGACCTACCTTGACACTGATGTCGAACCTTAGCCTATTGGCAGTGATGTGTGAGCCTCGCTGCTCGGTCTGTGCTCCCAGTACCCGGTGCAGAGCTGCACTCAGCAAGTGGGTGGCTGTGTGCTGCACCATGCAGCCAACGCGCTGGGCCTGCAGACGGGTCACAACACAGACTGTCACACATAGACCAGGTTCACAATGCAGACCATCACCTACAGACCCAGTTCACAACACAGTCTTTCACAAGAGACCGTCACACAACATGGAACATCACATGCAGACCATCATACACAGACCCAGGTCACAACACAGACTGTCACAGGGTCGCAATGGTCATGAGAAGCTAAAATCAGAGATTTCAGTATAAGAGTGGAGTAAAGGGGATTACAGATGCATGAGAGAAGAGCTGGCCAAAGTTGATTGGAAGGGGACACTAGCAGGGATGATGGCAGAACAGCAATGGCTGGAGATCCTGAGAGCAATTTGGTGGGTGCAATATAGAAACATCTCAAAGAAGAATATTCTTGAAGGAGAATGAGGTAACTAAGGCTGATGAGGGAAGCCAAGGACAGCATAAGAGCAAAAGAGAGGGCATATAATAGAGCAAAGATTAATGGGAAGGTAAAGGATTGGGAAGCTTTGAAAGCCAACAGAAGGCAACTAAAAACAGCATAGGGAGAGAAAAGATGAAATATGAAGGTAATCGAGTCAATAATGTCAAAGAGGATATGAAAAGATTTTTCAGATATATAAAGAATAAAAGAGACAAGAGAGGAGAGTTGTAATGGGGGACAAAGAAATGGCCGATGAACTTCTGAAGTATTTTGTGTCAGTATTCAGGCTGGAAGACACGAGCATAATGCCAGAAATGTGAGAGTGACGGGGCTGGAGTGAGTGCAGTTGCTATTACTAAGGAGAAGGCACTTGAGAAGCTGAAAAGCCTGAAGGTAGGTACAGTGGTGCCTGAAGGTTTGTGAACCCTCCCTGTAGAATTTTCTCTATGTCTGCATAAAGTCCTAAAACTAGATAAAGAGAACCCAATTAAATAAGTAACACAAAAAATATACCTGTTCATTTATTTATTGAGAAAAATGATACAATAATTATATGTATTTGTTGGAAAACGTATGTGAAACTCTGGGGTAATGCCTTCTACAAAAGCGATTTGGAGTCAGGTATTTTCAATCAATGAGATGAGATTGGAGGTGCCCTGTCCTATAAAAACACACACAAAGTCAGGTTGCTGACAAAGCCTGTGCTCTTCTCGAGAAAGATCTGTTTACATGCACCATGCCTCGATCAAAGCATTCTACGTAACTTTCAACATACCATTCTACGAATGGAGGCAACTCAGTACTGTTGCTACTCTCCCTAGGAGTGGACGTCCTGTAAAGATCACACCAAGAAAACAATGTGCAATGCTGTAGGAGGTGAAAAACAAACCTAAGGGTAACAGCAAAAGACCTGCAGAAATCTCGAGTCTCTGTTCGTGTGTCCACTATAAGAAACACACTGAACAAGTAAGGTGTTCGTGGAGACACTACTGCTCTCCAAAACAAATATTGTTGTACATCTTTAATTTCCAAAAGACCACCTGGGACAATGTTCTGTGGACAGATAAGACAAAAGTTGAAATCTTTGGCAGCATGTTTTGGGGAAAAAAGAGCACTGCGCACCGACACCAAAATCTCATCCAACTGTGAAGTGTGGTGGAAGGAGCACCATGGTTTTGGGCTGCCTTGCTGCCCCAGAGCCTGGACAGCTTGCAATTGCTGAGGGAACAATGAATTTAAAACTGTATCCAGACATTTTACAAGAGAATGTCAGCGTAACTGTCCATCACCTGAAGCTCAATGGATAACGCAACAAGACAATGATCCGAAAGACCAGAGTAAATCAACAACAGAATGATTAAAAAGAAGAAAATTTGTGTTTTGGAATGGCCGAGTCAAAGTCCTAACCTAAATCCTGTAGGAATGTTGCAGAGCTGAAGCAAGCAATTCATGCAAGGAAGCCTACCAACATCCCAGAGTTGAAGCAGTTTTGTAAGGAGGAATGACCTAAAATTCCTCCAAGCCGATGTGCAGGACTGATCAAAGGTTACCAGAGATGTTTGGTTGAAGTTATTGCTGTACAAGGGGAGTCACACCAGTTACTGAATGCAAAGGTTCACATACTTTTTCCAACAAATACATGTAATATTGGATTATTTTTTTCAATAAATAAATGAACACGTACAATTTTTTTTGCTATTTATTTAATTGGGTACTCTTTATCTAGTTCTAGAACTTATGTTAAGATCTGATCACAGTTCAAGTCATATTTGTGCAGAAGTAGCGAAAATTCTACAGGGTCGACAAACTTTCTAGCACCACTGTAAGTCCCTGAACCAGATGGACTGCACCCTAGGGTTCTGAAAGAGGTGGCTGAAGAGATTGGGGAAGCTTTACTTAATAATTTCAATAATTCTGGAATGGTTCTGGAGGGCTGGAAAACTGCATATGTCACTCAACTCTTTGCGAGGGGAAGGAGGCAGAAGAAAGGAAATTATAGATCAGTTAGCCTGACTTCAGTGGTTGCGAAGCTGGTAGAGTCCATTATTAAGGATGAGGTTTCAGGGTACTTGGAGGCATGTGATAAAAGTAGGCCAAAGTCAGCATGGTTTCCTTAAGTGGAAATCTTGCCTGACAAATCTGTTGGAATTCTTTGAGGAAATAACAGGCAGGGTAGACAAAGGAGAGTCAGCAGATGTCACTTGTTTGGATTTTCAGAAGGCATTTGACAAGGTGCTGCTCATGTGGCTGCTTAACAAGGTAAGAGCCCATGGTATAGTGGCGTGCCACAGGTGTTGGCACTGCTTCTTTTCATGTTGTATATCAATGATTGATGGCTTTGTGACCAAGTTTGAGGACGATATGAAGATAAGTGCAGGGGCAGGTAGTGTTGAGGAAACAGGATGTCTGCAGAAGGACTTGGACAGATTGCAAGAACAGGCAAAGAAGTGGCAGATGGAATATAGTGTTGGGACGTGATGGTCATGCACTTTGGTAAAAAAGAATAAAGGCATATACTATTTTCTAAATGGGGAGAAAATTCAAAAATCAGAGATGTAAAGGGACTTGGGAATCCTTATGCAGGATTTCCTAAAGGTTAACTTGCAGGTTGAGTCAGTGGTGAGGAAAGCAAATGCAATGATAACATTCATTTCGAGAGGACTAGAATATAAATGCAAGGATGTAACGCTGAGGCTTTAGAAGACATCGGTCAGACCACACTTGGAGTATTGTGAGCAGTTTTTGGCCCCTTATCTAAGAAAAGATGTACTGACATTGGAGAAGGTCCAGAGGAGGTTCATGAGAATGATCCTGGGAATGAAAGGGTTAATGTATGAGGCGCGTTTGATGGCTCTGGGCCTGTACTCGCTGGAGTTCAGAAGAATGAGGGGAGATCTCACTGAAACCTATTGAATATCAAAAGGCCTAGATAGAATGGACTTGGAGAGAATGTTCCCTACAGTGAGGGAACCCAGACCAGAGGACACAGCCTCGTAATATAGGGACGTCCATTTTAAACAGAGATGAACCAGAGAGTGATGAATTTGGGGAATTCATTGCCATGGATGGTTATGGAGTCAAGGAGGTTGATAGGTCTATCATAAACAAGAGAAAATCTGCTGAAATCCAAAGCAACACACACAAAATATCAGAGGAACTCAGCAGGCCAGGCAGCACCTATGGAAAAGAGTACAGTCGATGTTTTGGTCCGAGACCCATCATCAGGACTGAAGAAAAAAACGAGGATGCTCCTCATCTTTGCTCTCCAGTCTTGATGAAGGGATTTGGCTTGAAATGCCGACTGTTTACTCTTTTCCCATAGATGCTGTCTGGCCTGCTGAGTTCCTCCAGTATTTTACGTGTGTTGCGTGGAGGTTGATAGGTTCTTGATTAGTTAGGGCGTCAAAGGTTACGGGGTGAAGGCAGGAGAATAGGGTTGAGAGCGATAATAAATCAGCCATGATGGAATGGTGAAGCAGACTCGATGGGCCGAATGGCCTAACTCTATTCC
The DNA here is from genome assembly GCF_030028105.1 of Mobula birostris. Taxonomy (NCBI): domain Eukaryota; kingdom Metazoa; phylum Chordata; class Chondrichthyes; order Myliobatiformes; family Myliobatidae; genus Mobula; species Mobula birostris. The sequence goes on from NW_027275927.1 coordinate 475,013, forward strand.
TGTGTCTTATGATATTACTTCATACAGTCATGGCTCACACACCGACCGTCACCACACACTGACCGTCACACACACAGACCGTCACACACACTGTCACCACACAGACCGTCACACACACTGACCGTCTACACAGACCGTCACCACACAGACCGTCACACACACTGACCATCACACACACAGAGACCGTCACCACACTGACCGTCACACACACAGACCGTCACACACACTGTCACCACACAGACCGTCACACACACTGACCGTCTACACAGACCGTCACCACACAGACCGTCACACACACTGACCATCACACACACAGAGACCGTCACCACACTGACCGTCACACACACTGACCGTCACACACACTTCCCGTCACACACACACAGACTGTCACACACACTGACCGTCACCACACACTTCCCGTCACACACACACAGACCGTCACACACACTGACCGTCTACACAGACCGTCACACACACTGACCGTCACCACACTGACCGTCACACACACTGACCGTCACACACACAGGCCGTCACCACACAGACCGTCACCACACAGACCATCACACACTGTCACACAGACTGACCGTCACACACACAGACGGTCACCACACTGACCGTCACACACACTGACCGTCCACACAGACCGTCACCACACACTGACCGTCACCACACAGACCGTCACCACACAGCATCACACACACTGACCGTCACACACACACCGTCACACACACAGACCGTCACCACACACTGACTGTCACACACACTGACCGTCACACACACAGACCGTCACCACACTGACCGTCACCACACAGACCGTCACCACACAGACCGTCACCACACTGACCGTCACACACTGACCGTCACACACACACCATCACATACACTGACCGTCACACACTGACTGTCTCCACACACTGACTGTCTCCACACACTGACCGTCACCACACACTGACCGTCACCACACTGACTGTCACCACACAGACTGTTGACACAGACTGTCACACACACTGACCATCCAGACAGACCGTCACCACACACTGACCGTCACACACACTGACCGTCACCACACTGACCGTCACACACACGGACCGTCACACACACACAGACCGTCACACACACTGACCGTCACCACACAGACCGTCACCACAGACTGTCACACAGACTGCCCGTCACCACACTGACCGTCACACACACAGACCGTCACACACTGACCGTCACCACACAGCATCACACACACAGACCGTCTCACACACACACCATCACACACACTGACCGTCACCACACACTGACCGTCACACACACAGACCGTCACACACACTGACCGTCATCACACAGACTGTCACACATACTGACCGTCCACACAGACCGTCACCACACACTGACCGTCACCAGACTGTTGACACACAGACCATCACCACACTGACCATCACCACACAGACCGTCACACACCATCACACACACTGACCGTCACCACACAGACCATCACACAGACTATCACCACACTGACCGTCACACACACTGACCGTCCACACAGACCGTCACCACACACTGACCGTCACACACATTGACCGTCACCACACACTGACCGTCACCACACAGACTGCTGACACACAGACCGTCACACTGACCATCACCACACAGATCACACACACTTACCGTCACCACACAGACCGTCACACACACTGACCGTCACACAGACTGACCGTCACCACACTGACCATCACCACACAGACTGTCGACACAGACTGTCACACACACTGACCGTCCACACAGACCGTCACCACACACTGTCACCACACTGACATCACACAGTGACTGTCACCACACAGACCGTCACACACACACTGACCGTCACCACACACTGACCGTCACACAGACCGTCACCACACAGACTGTCACACATATTGACCGTCCACACAGACCGTCACCACGCAGACTGTTGACACACAGACCGTCACCACTCTGACCATCACCACACAGACCGTCACACACACACCATCACACACACTGACCGCCACACACTGACCGTCACCACACAGACCATCACACACACTGACCGTCACCACACACTGACCGTCATCACACAGACCGTCACACACACTGACCGTCACACACATTGACCGTCACCACACAGCATCACACACACAGACCTTCACACACACTGACCGTCACACACTGACCGTCACACAGACTGTCACCACACAGACTGTCACACACACTGACCGTCCACACAGACCGTCACCACACACTGACCGTCACCACACAGACTATTGACACACAGACCGTCACCACACTGACCATCACCACACAGACCGTCACACACACACCATCACACACACTGACTGTCACACACACTGACCGTCACCACACAGACCGTCACACACACTGACCGTCACACACAGACCGTCACCACACTGACCGTCACACACACAGACCGTCACCACACTGACCGTCCACACTGACCGTCACCACACTGACCGTCACACACACTGACCGTCACCACACAGACCGTCACCACACAGACTGACCGTCACCACACTGTCACACACACTGACCGTCACCACACAGACCGTCACACAGACCGTCACCACACAGCATCACACACACTGACCGTCACCACACAGACTGACCGTCACCACACAGACTGTCACACACACAGACCGTCACCACACAGACTGTCGACACAGACTGTCACACATACTGACTGTCCACACACTGACCGTCACCACACTGACCGTCACACACACAGACCGTCACACACTGACCGTCACCACACAGCATCACACACACAATCTCACACACACACCATCACACACACTGACCGTCACCACACTGACCGTCACACACACAGACCGTCACACACTGACCGTCACCACACAGCATCACACACACTGACCGTCACCACACAGCATCACACACACAGACCGTCACCACACAGCATCACACACACAATCTCACACACACACCATCACACACACTGACCGTCACCACACACTGACCGTCACACACACAGACCGTCACACACACTGACCGTCACACACACAGACCGTCACACATACTGACCGTCCACACAGACCCTCACCACACAGACTGTTGACACACAGACCGTCACCACACTGACCGTCACACACACACTGACCATCACCACACTGACCGTCACACACACTGACCGTCACACACACAGACTGTCACCACACAGACTGTCACACATACTGACCGTCCACACAGACCGTCACCACACAGACTGTTGACACACAGACCGTCACCACACTGACCATCACCACACAGACCGTCACACACACTGACCGTCACCACACTGACCGTCACACACACTGACCGTCACACACACTGACCGTCACACACACTGACCGTCACCACACAGACCGTCACCACACTGACCGTCACCACACTGACCGTCACACACACAGACTGTCACCACACAGACTGTCACACATACTGACCGTCCACACAGACCGTCACCACACAGACTGTCGACACACAGACCGTCACCACACTGACCATCACCACACAGACCATCACCACACAGACCATCACACACACAGACGGTCACACACTGACCGTCACACAGACTGTCACCACACAGACTGTCACACACACTGACCGTCCACACAGACCGTCACCACACACTGACCGTCACCACACTGACCATCACACACACTGTCCGTCACCACACTGACCGTCACACACACTGACCGTCACACACTGACCGTCACCACACTGACCGTCACACACTGACCGTCACCACAGACTGTCACACACACACCATCACACACTGACCGTCACACACTGACTGTCTCCACACACTGACTGTCACCACACACTGACCGTCACCACACTGACTGTTGACACAGACTGTCATACACACTGACCGTCCAAACAGACCGTCACCACACACTGACCGTCACCACACTGACCGTCACCACACACAGACCGTCACCACACACAGACCGTCACCACACTGACCGTCACCACACACTGACCGTCACCACACTGACTGTTGACACAGACTGTCATACACACTGACCGTCCAAACAGACCGTCACCACACACAGACCGTCACCGCACAGACCGTCACCACACTGACCGTCACCACACTGACCGTCACACACACTGACCGTCACCACACTGACCGTCACCACACTGACCGTCACCACACAGACCGTCACATGCACTGACCGTCACCACACACTGACCGTCACGACACAGCATCACACACACTGACCGTCACCACACAGACCGTCACACACACTGACCGTCACCACACAGACTGTCACACATACTGACCGTCCACACAGACCGTCACCACACACTGACCGTCACCACACAGACCGTCACACACACTGACCATCACCACACAGACAGTCGACACAGACTGTCACACACACTGACCGTCCACACAGACCGTCACCACACACTGTCACCACACTGACCATCACACAGTGGCTGTCACCACACAGACCGTCACACACACACTGACCATCACCACACACTGACCGTCACACACACAGACCGACACACAGACCGTCACCACACAGACTGTCGACACAGACTGTCACACACACTGACCGTCCACACAGACCGTCACCACACAGACTGTCACCACAGACTGTCACACATATTGACCGTCCACACAGACCGTCACCACACAGACTGTTGACACACAGACCGTCACCACACTGACCATCACCACACAGACCGTCACACACACACCATCACACACACTGACTGTCACCACACACAGACCGTCACACACACAGACCGTCACACACACTGACCGTCACCACACTGACCATCACACAGTGACTGTCACCACACAGACCGTCACCACACACAGACCATCACACACACTGACCGTCACCACACACTGACCGTCACACAGACTGTCACACACACTGACCGTCACCACACACTGACCGTCACACAGACTGTCACACACATTGACCGTCACCACACTGACCATCACAACACAGACCGCCACCACATAGACTGTCACACACACTGACGGTCCACACAGACCGTCACCACACACTGACCGTCACACACACTGATCATCACAGAGACTGTCACACATACTGACCGTCACCACACAGACTGTCGACACAGACTGTCACACACACTGATCGTCCACACAGACCGTCACCACACACTGACCGATACACACACTGACCGTCACCACCCACTGACCGTCACACAGACTGTCACACACACTGACCGTCACCACACTGACCATCACCACACTGACTGTCACCACACTGACCGTCACACACACACCATCACACACACTGACCGTCACACACACAGACCGTCACACACACTGACCGTCACCACACAGACTGTCGACACAGACTGTCGCACACACTGACTGTCCACACAGACCGTCACCACACAGACCCTCACACACACTGACCGTCACCACACTGACCATCACCACACACTGACCGTCACCACACAGCATCACACACACTGACCGTCACCACACTGACCATCACACACACTGACCGTCACACACACTGACCGTCACACACACAGACGATCATACACACTGTCACACACTCTGACCGTCACACAGACTGTCACACACACTGACCATCACACAGACCGTCGACACAGACTGTCACACACACTGACCGTCCACACAGACCGTCACCACACAGACTGTCACCACACACTGACCGTCACCACACACAGACCGTCACCACACACTGACCGTCACCACACACAGACCGTCACCACACTGACCGTCACACAGTGACTGTCACCACACAGACCGTCACACACACACTGTCACCACACACTGACCGACACATACTGATCGTCACCACACACTGACCGTCACACACACTGACCGTCACCACACAGACTGTCGCACACACAGACTGTCACACATACTGACCGTCACCACACAGACCGTCACCACACAGACTGTCCCACACACTGACCGTATACACAGACCGTCACCACACACTGTCACCACACAGACTGTCACCACACTGACCGTCACACACACTGACCATCACAGAGACTGTCACACATACTGACCGTCACTACACTGACCATCACCACACAGACTGTCGACACAGACTGTCACACACACTGACCGTCCACACAGACCGTCACCACACAGACTGTCACCACACACTGACCGTCACCACACACAGACCGTCACCACACACTGACCGTCACCACACACAGACCGTCACCACACACAGACCGTCACCACACTGACCGTCACACAGTGACTGTCACCACACTGACCGTCACACACATTGACCGTCACACACACTGACCGTCACCACACTGACCGTCACCACACTGACCGTCACACACACAGACTGTCACCACACAGACTGTCACCACACAGACTGTCACACATACTGACCGTCCACACAGACCGTCACCACACAGACTGTCGACACACAGACCGTCACCACACTGACCGTCACCACACAGACCATCACACACACTTACCGTCACCACACAGACCGTCACACACACTGACCATCACACAGACTGTCACACATACTGACCGTCACCACACTGACCATCACCACACAGACAGTCGACACAGACTGTCACACACACTGACCGTCCACACAGACCGTCACCACACACTGACCGTCACGACACTGACCATCACACACACTGTCCGTCACCACACTGACCGTCACACACACTGACCGTCACACACTGACCGTCACCACACTGACCGTCACACACTGACCGTCACCACAGACTGTCACACACACACCATCACACACTGACCGTCACACACTGACTGTCTCCACACACTGACCGTCACCACACACTGACCGTCACCACACTGACTGTTGACACAGACTGTCATACACACTGACCGTCCAAACAGACCGTCACCACACACTGACCGTCACCACACTGACCGTCACCACACACAGACCGTCACCACACACAGACCGTCACCACACTGACCGTCACCACACACTGACCGTCACCACACTGACTGTTGACACAGACTGTCATACACACTGACCGTCCAAACAGACCGTCACCACACACTGACCGTCACCACACACAGACCGTCACCACACAGACCGTCACCACACTGACCGTCACACACACTGACCGTCACCACACTGACCGTCACCACACTGACCGTCACATGCACTGACCGTCACCACACACTGACCGTCACGACACAGCATCACACACACTGACCGTCACCACACAGACCGTCACACACACTGACCGTCACCACACAGACTGTCACACATACTGACCGTCCACACAGACCGTCACCACACACTGACCGTCACCACACAGACCGTCACACACACTGACCATCACCACACAGACAGTCGACACAGACTGTCACACACACTGACCGTCCACACAGACCGTCACCACACACTGTCACCACACTGACCATCACACAGTGACTGTCACCACACAGACCGTCACACACACACTGACCGTCACCACACACTGACCGTCACACACACAGACCGACACACAGACCGTCACCACACAGACTGTCGACACAGACTGTCACACACACTGACCGTCCACACAGACCGTCACCACACAGACTGTCACCACAGACTGTCACACATATTGACCGTCCACACAGACCGTCACCACACTGACCATCACCACACAGACCGTCACACACACACCATCACACACACTGACTGTCACCACACACAGACCGTCACACACACAGACCGTCACACACACTGACCGTCACCACACTGACCATCACACAGTGACTGTCACCACACAGACCGTCACCACACACAGACCATCACACACACTGACCGTCACCACACACTGACCGTCACACAGACTGTCACACACACTGACCGTCACCACACACTGACCGTCACACAGACTGTCACACACATTGACCGTCACCACACTGACCATCACAACACAGACCGCCACCACATAGACTGTCACACACACTGACGGTCCACACAGACCGTCACCACACACTGACCGTCACACACACTGATCATCACAGAGACTGTCACACATACTGACCGTCACCACACAGACTGTCGACACAGACTGTCACACACACTGATCGTCCACACAGACCGTCACCACACACTGACCGATACACACACTGACCGTCACCACCCACTGACCGTCACACAGACTGTCACACACACTGACCGTCACCACACTGACCATCACCACACTGACCGTCACACACACACCATCACACACACTGACCGTCACACACACAGACCGTCACACACACTGACCGTCACCACACAGACTGTCGACACAGACTGTCGCACACACTGACTGTCCACACAGACCGTCACCACACAGACCCTCACACACACTGACCGTCACCACACTGACCATCACCACACACTGACCGTCACACACACTGATCATCACAGAGACTGTCACACATACTGACCGTCACCACACAGACTGTCGACACAGACTGTCACACACACTGATCGTCCACACAGACCGTCACCACACACTGACCGATACACACACTGACCGTCACCACCCACTGACCGTCACACAGACTGTCACACACACTGACCGTCACCACACTGACCATCACCACACTGACTGTCACCACACTGACCGTCACACACACACCATCACACACACTGACCGTCACACACACTGACCGTCACCACACAGACTGTCGACACAGACTGTCGCACACACTGACTGTCCACACAGACCGTCACCACACAGACCCTCACACACACTGACCGTCACCACACTGACCATCACCACACACTGACCGTCACCACACAGCATCACACACACTGACCGTCACCACACTGACCGTCACACACACTGACCGTCACACACACTGACCGTCACACACACAGACGATCATACACACTGTCACACACTCTGACCGTCACACAGACTGTCACACACACTGACCATCACACAGACCGTCGACACAGACTGTCACACACACTGACCGTCCACACAGACCGTCACCACACAGACTGTCACCACACACTGACCGTCACCACACACAGACCGTCACCACACACTGACCGTCACCACACACAGACCGTCACCACACACAGACCGTCACCACACTGACCGTCACACAGTGACTGTCACCACACAGACCGTCACACACACACTGTCACCACACACTGACCGACACATACTGATCGTCACCACACACTGACCGTCACACACACTGACCGTCACCACACAGACTGTCGCACACACAGACTGTCACACATACTGACCGTCACCACACAGACCGTCACCACACAGACTGTCCCACACACTGACCGTATACACAGACCGTCACCACACACTGTCACCACACAGACTGTCACCACACTGACCGTCACACACACTGACCATCACAGAGACTGTCACACATACTGACCGTCACTACACTGACCATCACCACACAGACTGTCGACACAGACTGTCACACACACTGACCGTCCACACAGACCGTCACCACACAGACTGTCACCACACACTGACCGTCACCACACACAGACCGTCACCACACACTGACCGTCACCACACACAGACCGTCACCACACTGACCGTCACACAGTGACTGTCACCACACTGACCGTCACACACATTGACCGTCACACACACTGACCGTCACCACACTGACCGTCACCACACTGACCGTCACCACACTGACCGTCACACACACAGACTGTCACCACACAGACTGTCACCACACAGACTGTCACACATACTGACCGTCCACACAGACCGTCACCACACAGACTGTCGACACACAGACCGTCACCACACTGACCATCACCACACAGACCATCACACACACTTACCGTCACCACACAGACCGTCACACACACTGACCATCACACAGACTGTCACACATACTGACCGTCACCACACTGACCATCACCACACAGACAGTCGACACAGACTGTCACACACACTGACCGTCCACACAGACCGTCACCACACACTGTCACCACACTGACCATCACACAGTGACTGTCACCACACAGACCGTCACACACACACTGACCGTCACCACACACTGACCGTCACACACACAGACCGTCACACAGACCGTCACCACACAGACTGTCGACACAGACTGTCACACACACTGACCGTCCACACAGACCGTCACCACACAGACTGTCACCACACAGACTGTCACACATATTGACCGTCCACACAGACCGTCACCACACAGACTGTTGACACACAGACCGTCACCACTCTGACCATCACCACACAGACCATCACACAGACTGACTATCACCACACTGACCGTCACACACACTGACCGTCCACACAGACCGTCACCACACACTGACCGTCACACACATTGACCGTCACCACACAGCATCACACACACAGACCTTCACACACACAGACGGTCACACACTGACCGTCACACAGACTGTCACCACACAGACTGTCACACACACTGACCGTCCACACAGACCGTCACCACACACTGACCGTCACCACACTGACTGTCACACACACTGACCGTCACCACACTGACCGTCACACACACTGACCGTCACACACTGACCGTCACCACACTGACCGTCACACACTGACCGTCACCACAGACTGTCACACACACACCATCACACACTGACCGTCACACACTGACTGTCTCCACACACTGACCGTCACCACACACTGACCGTCACCACACTGACTGTTGACACAGACTGTCATACACACTGACCGTCCAAACAGACCGTCACCACACACTGACCGTCACCACACTGACCGTCACACACACTGACCGTCACCACACTGACCGTCACACACACTGACCGTCACACACTGACCGTCACCACACTGACCGTCACACACTGACCGTCACCACAGACTGTCACACACACACCATCACACACTGACCGTCACACACTGACTGTCTCCACACACTGACCGTCACCACACACTGACCGTCACCACACTGACTGTTGACACAGACTGTCATACACACTGACCGTCCAAACAGACCGTCACCACACACTGACCGTCACCACACTGACCGTCACCACACACAGACTGTCACCACACACAGACCGTCACCACACTGACCGTCACCACACACTGACCGTCACCACACACTGACCGTCACCACACTGACTGTTGACACAGACTGTCATACACACTGACCGTCCAAACAGACCGTCACCACACACTGACCGTCACCACACACAGACCGTCACCACACAGACCGTCACATGCACTGACCGTCACCACACACTGACCGTCACGACACAGCATCACACACACTGACCGTCACCACACAGCATCACACACACAGAGAATCTCACACACACACCATCACACACACTGACCGTCACCACACAGACCGTCACACACACTGACCGTCACCACACACTGACCGTCACACACACTGACCGTCACCACACAGACTGTCACACAGACTGACCGTCACCACACTGACCGTCACACACACAGACTGTCACCACACAGACCGTCACACACACAGACCGTCACCACACACAGACCGTCACCACACACTGACCGTCACCACACTGACTGTTGACACAGACTGTCATACACACTGACCGTCCAAACAGACCGTCACCACACACTGACCGTCACCACACAGACCGTCACCACACACAGACCGTCACCACACAGACCGTCACATGCACTGACCGTCACCACACACTGACCGTCACGACACAGCATCACACACACTGACCGTCACCACACAGCATCACACACACAGAGAATCTCACACACACACCATCACACACACTGACCGTCACACACACTGACCGTCACCACACACTGACCGTCACACACACTGACCGTCACCACACAGACCGTCACCACACAGACTGTCACACAGACTGACCGTCACCACACTGACCGTCACACACACAGACCGTCACCACACAGACTGTCGACACAGACTGTCACACATACTGACCGTCCACACACTGACCGTCACCACACTGACCGTCACACACAGACCGTCACACACTGACCGTCACGACACAGCATCACACACACTGACTGTCACCACACAGCATCACACACACAGAGAATCTCACACAAACACCATCACACACACTGACCGTCACCACACACTGACCGTCACACACACAGACCGTCACACACACTGACCGTCACCACACAGACTGTCACACATACTGACCGTCCACACAGACCGTCACCACACACAGACTGTTGACACACAGACCGTCACCACTCTGACCATCACCACACAGACCGTCACCACACACTGACCATCACCACACTGACTGTCACACACACTGACCGTCACCACACTGACCGTCACCACACTGACCGTCACCACACAGACTGTCACACAGACTGACCGTCACCACACTGACCGTCACACACACAGACCGTCACCACACAGACTGTCGACACAGTCTGTCACACATACTGACCGTCCACACACTGACCGTCACCACACTGACCGTCACACACACAGACCGTCACACACACTGACCGTCACCACACTGACCGTCACACACTGACCGTCACCACACAGACCGTCACCACACAGACTGTCGACACAGACTGTCACACACACTGACCGTCACCACACTGACCATCACACAGTGACTGTCACCACACAGACCGTCACCACACACAGACCGTCACACACACTGACCGTCACCACACACTGACCGTCACACAGACTGTCACACACATTGACCGTCACCACACTGACCATCACAACACAGACCGCCACCACATAGACTGTCACACACACTGACGGTCCACACAGACCGTCACCACACACTGACCGTCACACACACTGATCATCACAGAGACTGTCACACATACTGACCGTCACCACACAGACTGTCGACACAGACTGTCACACACACTGATCGTCCACACAGACCGTCACCACACACTGACCGATACACACACTGACCGTCACCACACTGATCATCACAGAGACTGTCACACATACTGACCGTCACCACACAGACTGTCGACACAGACTGTCACACACTGACCGTCACCACACTGACCATCACCACACTGACCATCACCACACTGTCACCACACTGACCGTCACACACACACCATCACACACACTGACCGTCACACACACAGACCGTCACACACACTGACCGTCACCACACAGACTGTCGACACAGACTGTCGCACACACTGACTGTCCACACAGACCGTCACCACACAGACCCTCACACACACTGACCGTCACCACACTGACCATCACCACACACTGACCGTCACCACACAGCATCACACACACTGACCGTCACACACACAGACCGTCACACACTGACCGTCACGACACAGCATCACACACACTGACCGTCACACACATTGACCGTCACCACACAGCATCACACACAGAGAGCGTCACACACACTGACTGTCACACAGACCATCACCAGACTGTCGACACAGACTGTCACACACACCGACCGTCCACACAGACCGTCACACACACACCATCACACTCTGACCGTCACAGACTGTCATACACACTGACCGTCACCACAGACTGTCAACACAGACTGTCACACACACTGACCGTCCACACAGACCGTCACCACACAGAGCGTCACACACACTAACCGTCACCACACACAGACCGTCACCACACACTGACCGTCACCACACACTGACCGTCACACATACTGACCATCCACACTGACCGTCACCACACAGACTGTTGACACACAGACCGTCACCACACTGACCATCACCACACAGACCATCACCACACAGACCATCACCACACAGACCGTCACACACACTGACCGTCACACACACTGACCGTCACCACACAGACCATCACACACACTGACCGTCACCACACAGACTGTTGACACACAGACCGTCACCACACTGACCATCACCACACAGACCGTCACACACACAACATCACACACACTGACCATCACCACACAGACCATTACACACACACCATCACACACACTGACCGTCACACACTAACCGTCACCACACAGACCATCACACACACTGACCGTCACACACACTGACCGTCACACACACTGACTGTCTCCACACTGACCGGCACCACACAGACTGTCATACACACTGACCGTCCAAATAGACCGTCACCACACACTGACCATCACCACACTGACTGTCACACACACTGACCGTCACCACACTGACCGTCACCACACTGACCGTCACCACACAGACTGTCACACAGACTGACCGTCACCACACTGACCATCACACACACAGACCGTCACCACACAGACTGTCGACACAGTCTGTCACACATACTGACCGTCCACACACTGACCGTCACCACACTGACCGTCACACACACAGACCGTCACACACACTGACCGTCACCACACTGACCGTCACACACAGACCGTCACACACTGACCGTCACGACACAGCATCACACACACTGACTGTCACCACACAGCATCACACACACAGAGAATCTCACACAAACACCATCACACACACTGACCGTCACCACACACTGACCGTCACACACACAGACCGTCACACACACTGACCGTCACCACACAGACTGTCACACATACTGACCGTCCACACAGACCGTCACCACACACTGACCGTCACCACACAGACCGTCACACACACTGACCGTCACACAGACTGTCACACATACTGACCGTCACCACACTGACCATCACACACACAGACTGTTGACACACAGACCGTCACCACTCTGACCATCACCACACAGACCGTCACACAGACTGACTATCACCACACTGACCGTCACACACATTGACCGTCACCACACAGCATCACACACACAGACCTTCACACACACTGACCTTCACACACACAGACGGTCACACACTGACCGTCACACAGACTGTCACCACACAGACTGGCACACACACTGACCGTCCACACAGACCGTCACCACACACTGACCGTCACCACACAGACTGTTGACACACAGACCGTCACCACACTGACCGTCACACACTGACCGTCACCACAGACCGTCACACACACACCATCACACACACTGACCGTCACACACTGACTGTCTCCACACACTGACCGTCACCACACACTGACCGTCACCACACTGACTGTTGACACAGACTGTCATACACACTGACCGTCCAAACAGACCGTCACCACACACTGACCATCACCACACTGACTGTCACACACACTGACCGTCACCACACTGACCGTCACCACACTGACCGTCACCACACAGACTGTCACACAGACTGACCGTCACCACACTGACCGTCACACACACAGACCGTCACCACACTGACTGTTGACACAGACTGTCATACACACTGACCGTCCAAACAGACCGTCACACAGACTGACTATCACCACACTGACCGTCACACACATTGACCGTCACCACACAGCATCACACACACAGACCTTCACACACACTGACCTTCACACACACAGACGGTCACACACTGACCGTCACACAGACTGTCACCACACAGACTGGCACACACACTGACCGTCCACACAGACCGTCACCACACACTGACCGTCACCACACAGACTGTTGACACACAGACCGTCACCACACTGACCGTCACACACTGACCGTCACCACAGACCGTCACACACACACCATCACACACACTGACCGTCACACACTGACTGTCTCCACACACTGACCGTCACCACACTGACTGTTGACACAGACTGTCATACACACTGACCGTCCAAACAGACCGTCACCACACACTGACCATCACCACACTGACTGTCACACACACTGACCGTCACCACACTGACCGTCACCACACTGACCGTCACCACACAGACTGTCACACAGACTGACCGTCACCACACTGACCGTCACACACACAGACCGTCACCACACAGACTGTCGACACAGTCTGTCACACATACTGACCGTCCACACACTGACCGTCACCACACTGACCGTCACACACACAGACCGTCACACACACTGACCGTTACCACACTGACCGTCACACACTGACCGTCACCACACAGACCGTCACCACACAGACTGTCGACACAGACTGTCACACACACTGACCGTCCACACAGACCGTCACCACAGTCACCACACTGACCATCACACAGTGACTGTCACCACACAGACCGTCACACACACTGACCGTCACACACACTGACTGTCACCACACACTGTCACACACACTGACCGTCACCACACTGACCATCACCACACAGACCGTCACCACACACAGACCGTCACACACACTGACCGTCACCACACACTGACCGTCACACAGACTGTCACACACATTGACCGTCACCACACTGACCATCACAACACAGACCGCCACCACATAGACTGTCACACACACTGACGGTCCACACAGACCGTCACCACACACTGACCGTCACACACACTGATCATCACAGAGACTGTCACACATACTGACCGTCACCACACAGACTGTCGACACAGACTGTCACACACACTGATCGTCCACACAGACCGTCACCACACACTGACCGATACACACACTGACCGTCACCACACTGATCATCACAGAGACTGTCACACATACTGACCGTCACCACACAGACTGTCGACACAGACTGTCACACACTGACCGTCACCACACTGACCATCACCACACTGTCACCACACTGACCGTCACACACACACCATCACACACACTGACCGTCACACACACAGACCGTCACACACACTGACCGTCACCACACAGACTGTCGACACAGACTGTCGCACACACTGACTGTCCACACAGACCGTCACCACACAGACCCTCACACACACTGACCGTCACCACACTGACCATCACCACACACTGACCGTCACCACACAGCATCACACACACTGACCGTCACACACACAGACCGTCACACACTGACCGTCACGACACAGCATCACACACACTGACCGTCACACACATTGACCGTCACCACACAGCATCACACACAGAGAGCGTCACACACACTGACTGTCACACAGACCATCACCAGACTGTCGACACAGACTGTCACACACACCGACCGTCCACACAGACCGTCACACACACACCATCACACTCTGACCGTCACAGACTGTCATACACACTGACCGTCACCACAGACTGTCAACACAGACTGTCACACACACTGACCGTCCACACAGACCGTCACCACACAGAGCGTCACACACACTAACCGTCACCACACACAGACCGTCACCACACACTGACCGTCACACATACTGACCATCCACACTGACCGTCACCACACAGACTGTTGACACACAGACCGTCACCACACTGACCATCACCACACAGACCATCACCACACAGACCGTCACACACTGACCGTCACACACACTGACCGTCACCACACAGACCATCACACACACTGACCGTCACCACACAGACTGTTGACACACAGACCGTCACCACACTGACCATCACCACACAGACCGTCACACACACAACATCACACACACTGACCATCACCACACAGACCATTACACACACACCATCACACACACTGACCGTCACACACTAACCGTCACCACACAGACCATCACACACACTGACCGTCACACACACTGACTGTCTCCACACACTGACCGTCACACACACTGACTGTCTCCACACTGACCGGCACCACACAGACTGTCATACACACTGACCGTCCAAATAGACCGTCACCACACACTGACCATCACCACACTGACTGTCACACACACTGACCGTCACCACACTGACCGTCACCACACTGACCGTCACCACACAGACTGTCACACAGACTGACCGTCACCACACTGACCATCACATACACAGACCGTCACCACACAGACTGTCGACACAGTCTGTCACACATACTGACCGTCCACACACTGACCGTCACCACACTGACCGTCACACACACAGACCGTCACACACACTGACCGTCACACACTGACCGTCACCACACAGACCGTCACCACACAGACCGTCACCACACAGCATCACACACACTGACCGTCACCACACAGCATCACACACAGAGAATCTCACACACACACCATCACACACACTGACCGTCACCACACACAGACCATCACACACACAGACCGTCACACACACTGACCGTCACCACACAGACTGTCGACACAGACTGTCACACACACAGACTGTCACACATACTGACCGTCCACACAGACCATCACCACACAGACTGTTGACACACAGACCGTCACCACACTGACCATCACCACACAGACCGTCACACACACACCATCACACACACTGACCGTCACCACACAGACCATCACACACACTGACCGTCACCACACACTGACCGTCATCACACACTGACCGTCACCACACAGACTGTCGACACAGACTGTCACACACACTGACCGTCCACACAGACCGTCACCACAGTCACCACACTGACCATCACACAGTGACTGTCACCACACAGACCGTCACACACACTGACCGTCACACACACTGACTGTCACCACACACTGTCACACACACTGACCGTCACCACACTGACCATCACACAGTGACTGTCACCACACAGACCGTCACCACACACAGACCGTCACACACACTGACCGTCACCACACACTGACCGTCACACAGACTGTCACACACATTGACCGTCACCACACTGACCATCACAACACAGACCGCCACCACATAGACTGTCACACACACTGACGGTCCACACAGACCGTCACCACACACTGACCGTCACACACACTGATCATCACAGAGACTGTCACACATACTGACCGTCACCACACAGACTGTCGACACAGACTGTCACACACACTGATCGTCCACACAGACCGTCACCGCACACTGACCGATACACACACTGACCGTCACCACCCACTGACCGTCACACAGACTGTCACACACACTGACCGTCACCACACTGACCATCACCACACTGACCATCACCACACTGTCACCACACTGACCGTCACACACACACCATCACACACACTGACCGTCACACACACAGACCGTCACACACACTGACCGTCACACACACTGACCGTCACACACACAGACGGTCATACACACTGTCACACACTCTGACCGTCACACAGACTGTCACACACACTGACCATCACCACACAGACCGTCGACACAGACTGTCCCACACACTGACTGTATACACAGACCGTCACCACACACTGACTGTCACCACACAGACTGTCACCACACTGACCGTCACCACACTGACCATCACAGAGACTGTCACACATACTGACCGTCACTACACTGACCATCACCACACAGACTGTCGACACAGACTGTCACACACACTGACCGTCCACACAGACCGTCACCACACAGAGCGTCACACACACTAACCGTCACCACACACAGACCGTCACCACACACTGACCGTCACACATACTGACCATCCACACTGACCGTCACCACACAGACTGTTGACACACAGACCGTCACCACACTGACCATCACCACACAGACCATCACCACACAGACCGTCACACACACTGACCGTCACACACACTGACCGTCACCACACAGACCATCACACACACTGACCGTCACCACACAGACTGTTGACACACAGACCGTCACCACACTGACCATCACCACACAGACCGTCACACACACAACATCACACACACTGACCATCACCACACAGACCATTACACACACACCATCACACACACTGACCGTCACACACTAACCGTCACCACACAGACCATCACACACACTGACTGTCTCCACACACTGACCGTCACACACACTGACTGTCTCCACACTGACCGGCACCACACAGACTGTCATACACACTGACCGTCCAAATAGACCGTCACCACACACTGACCATCACCACACTGACTGTCACACACACTGACCGTCACCACACTGACCGTCACCACACAGACTGTCACACAGACTGACCGTCACCACACTGACCGTCACACACACAGACCGTCACCACACAGACTGTCGACACAGTCTGTCACACATACTGACCGTCCACACACTGACCGTCACCACACTGACCGTCGCACACACAGACCGTCACACACACTGACCGTCACCACACTGACCGTCACACACTGACCGTCACCACACAGACCGTCACCACACAGACCGTCACCACACAGCATCACACACACTGACCGTCACCACACAGCATCACACACAGAGAATCTCACACACACACCATCACACACACTGACCGTCACCACACACAGACCATCACACACACAGACCGTCACACACACTGACCGTCACCACACAGACTGTCGACACAGACTGTCACACACACAGACTGTCACACATACTGACCGTCCACACAGACCATCACCACACAGACTGTTGACACACAGACCGTCACCACACTGACCATCACCACACAGACTGTCACACACACACCATCACACACACTGACCGTCACCACACAGACCATCACACACACTGACCGTCACCACACACTGACCGTCACCACACAGACTGTCGACACAGACTGTCACACACACTGACCGTCCACACAGACCGTCACCACAGTCACCACACTGACCATCACACAGTGACTGTCACCACACAGACCGTCACACACACTGACCGTCACACACACTGACTGTCACCACACACTGTCACACACACTGACCGTCACCACACTGACCATCACACAGTGACTGTCACCACACAGACCGTCACCACACACAGACCGTCACACACACTGACCGTCACCACACACTGACCGTCACACAGACTGTCACACACATTGACCGTCACCACACTGACCATCACAACACAGACCGCCACCACATAGACTGTCACACACACTGACGGTCCACACAGACCGTCACCACACACTGACCGTCACACACACTGATCATCACAGAGACTGTCACACATACTGACCGTCACCACACAGACTGTCGACACAGACTGTCACACACACTGATCGTCCACACAGACCGTCACCGCACACTGACCGATACACACACTGACCGTCACCACCCACAGACCGTCACACAGACTGTCACACACACTGACCGTCACCACACTGACCATCACCACACTGACCATCACCACACTGTCACCACACTGACCGTCACACACACACCATCACACACACTGACCGTCACACACACAGACCGTCACACACACTGACCGTCACACACACTGACCGTCACACACACAGACGGTCATACACACTGTCACACACTCTGACCGTCACACAGACTGTCACACACACTGACCATCACCACACAGACCGTCGACACAGACTGTCCCACACACTGACTGTATACACAGACCGTCACCACACACTGACTGTCACCACACAGACTGTCACCACACTGACCGTCACCACACTGACCATCACAGAGACTGTCACACATACTGACCGTCACTACACTGACCATCACCACACAGACTGTCGACACAGACTGTCACACACACTGACCGTCCACACAGACCGTCACCACACACTGACTGTCACCACACAGACCATCACACACACTGACCGTCACCACACACTGACCATCATCACACACTGACCGTCACCACACAGACTGTCGACACAGACTGTCACACACACTGACCGTCCACACAGACCGTCACCACACTGTCACCACACTGACCATCACACAGTGACTGTCACCACACAGACCGTCACACACACAGACCGTCACACACACTGACCGTCACACACACTGACTGTCTCCACACACTGACCGTCACACACACTGACTGTCTCCACACTGACCGGCACCACACAGACTGTCATACACACTGACCGTCCAAATAGACCGTCACCACACACTGACCATCACCACACTGACTGTCACACACACTGACCGTCACCACACTGACCGTCATCACACTGACCGTCACCACACAGACTGTCACACAGACTGACCGTCACCACACTGACCGTCACCACACAGACTGTCAACACAGTCTGTCACACATACTGACCGTCCACACACTGACCGTCACCACACTGACCGTCACACACACAGACCGTCACACACAGTGACCGTCACCACACTGACCGTCACACACTGACCGTCACCACACAGACCGTCACCACACAGACCGTCACCACACAGCATCACACACACTGACCGTCACCACACAGCATCACACACAGAGAATCTCACACACACACCATCACACACACTGACCGTCACCACACACAGACCATCACACACACAGACCGTCACACACACTGACCGTCACCACACAGACTGTCGACACAGACTGTCACACACACAGACTGTCACACATACTGACCGTCCACACAGACCATCACCACACAGACTGTTGACACACAGACCGTCACCACACTGACCATCACCACACAGACCGTCACACACACACCATCACACACACTGACCGTCACACACTGACCGTCACCACACAGACCATCACACACACTGACCGTCACCACACACTGACCGTCATCACACACTGACCGTCACCACACAGACTGTCGACACAGACTGTCACACACACTGACCGTCCACACAGACCGTCACCACAGTCACCACACTGACCATCACACAGTGACTGTCACCACACAGACCGTCACCACACACAGACCGTCACACACACTGACCGTCACCACACACTGACCGTCACACAGACTGTCACACACATTGACCGTCACCACACTGACCATCACAACACAGACCGCCACCACATAGACTGTCACACACACTGACGGTCCACACAGACCGTCACCACAAACTGACCGTCACACACACTGATCATCACAGAGACTGTCACACATACTGACCGTCACCACACAGACTGTCGACACAGACTGTCACACACACTGATCGTCCACACAGACCGTCACCACACACTGACCGATACACACACTGACCGTCACCACACTGATCATCACAGAGACTGTCACACATACTGACCGTCACCACACAGACTGTCGACACAGACTGTCACACACTGACCGTCACCACACTGACCATCACCACACTGACCATCACCACACTGTCACCACACTGACCGTCACACACACACCATCACACACACTGACCGTCACACACACAGACCGTCACACACACTGACCGTCACCACACAGACTGTCGACACAGACTGTCGCACACACTGACCGTCACCACACACTGACCGTCCACACAGACCGTCACCACACTGTCACCACACTGACCATCACACAGTGACTGTCACCACACAGACCGTCACACACACAGACCGTCACACACACTGACCGTCACCACACACTGTCACACACACTGACCGTCACCACACTGACCATCACACAGTGACTGTCACCACACAGACCGTCACCACACAGACCGTCACCACACACTGACCGTCACACAGACTGTCACACACACTGACCGTCACCACACACTGACCGTCACACAGACACTGTCACACACACTGACCGTCACCACACTGACCATCACACAGTGACTGTCACCACACAGACCGTCACCACACACTGACCGTCACACAGACTGTCACACACATTGACCGTCACCACACTGACCATCACAACACAGACCGCCACCACATAGACTGTCACACACACTGACCGTCACACACACTGATCATCACAGAGACTGTCACACATACTGACCGTCACCACACAGACTGTCGACACAGACTGTCACACACACTGATCGTCCACACAGACCGTCACCACACACTGACCGATACACACACTGACCGTCACCACCCACTGACCGTCACACAGACTGTCACACACACTGACCGTCACCACACTGACCATCACCACACTGACTGTCACCACACTGACCGTCACACACACACCATCACACACACTGATCATCACAGAGACTGTCACACATACTGACCGTCACCACACAGACTGTCGACACAGACTGTCACACACACTGATCGTCCACACAGACCGTCACCACACACTGACCGATACACACACTGACCGTCACCACCCACTGACCGTCACACAGACTGTCACACACACTGACCGTCACCACACTGACCATCACCACACTGACTGTCACCACACTGACCGTCACACACACACCATCACACACACTGACCGTCACACACACAGACCGTCACACACACTGACCGTCACCACACAGACTGTCGACACAGACTGTCGCACACACTGACTGTCCACACAGACCGTCACCACACAGACCCTCACACACACTGACCGTCACCACACTGACCATCACCACACACTGACCGTCACCACACAGCATCACACACACTGACCGTCACCACACTGACCGTCACACTGACCGTCACACACACTGACCGTCACACACACAGACGATCATACACACTGTCACACACTCTGACCGTCACACAGACTGTCACACACACTGACCATCACACAGACCGTCGACACAGACTATCCCACACACTGACTGTATATACAGACCGTCACCACACACTGTCACCACACAGACTGTCACCACACTGACCGTCACACACACTGACCATCACAGAGACTGTCACACATACTGACCGTCACTACACTGACCATCACCACACAGACTGTCGACACAGACTGTCACACACACTGACCGTCCACACAGACCGTCACCACACAGACTGTCACCACACACTGACCGTCACCACACACAGACCGTCACCACACACTGACCGTCACCACACACAGACCGTCACCACACACTGACCGTCACCACACTGACCGTCACACAGTGACTGTCACCACACAGACCGTCACACACACACTGTCACCACACACTGACCGACACATACTGATCGTCACCAGACACTGACCGTCACACACACTGACCGTCACCACACACTGACCGTCACCACACACTGACCGTAACACACACAGCATCACACACACTGACCGTCACACACACTGACCGTCACACACACAGACGGTCACACACTGCCTGTCACACAGACCGTCACCACACAGACTGTCACACACACTGACCGTCCACACAGACCGTCACCACACACTGACCGTCACCACACAGACTGTCGACACACAGACCGTCACCACACTGACTGTCACCCACACTGTCACACACACTGACCGTCACACAGACCGTCTCCACACAGACTGTCGACACAGACTATCACACACACTGACCGTCTCCACACACTGACCGTCACCACACACTGTCACACACACTGACCGTCACCACGCTGACTGTCACCACACAGACCGTCACCCACACTGACCGTCAAACAGACCGTCTCCACACAGACTGTCGACACAGACTGTCACACACACTGACCGTCCAGACCGTCACCACACAGACTGTCACCACACTGACCGTCACACAGACAGCATCACACACTGACCGTCACACACACTGACCGTCACCACACTGACCGTCACACACACAGACGGTCACACACACTGACCGTCCACACAGACCGTCACACTCACTGACTGTCCAAACAGACCGTCATCACACACTGACCGTCACCACACAGACCGTCACACACACAGACCGTCACCACACAGACCATCACACAGACTGTCACACACACTGACCGTCACCACACTGACCGTCACACACACAGACGGTCACACTCACTGACCGTCCAAACAGACCGTCATCACACACTGACCGTCACCACACAGACCGTCACCACACTGACCGTCACACACACAGACCGTCACCACACAGACTGTCACACAGACTGACCTTCACCACACTGACCGTCACACACACAGACCGTCACCACACTGTCTGTCACACACACAGACCGTCACACACACTGTCACACACACTGACCGTCACCACACACTGTCACATATACTGACCGTCCACACAGACCGTCACCACACACTGACTGTCACCACACTGACCGTCACACACACTGACCGTCACCACACACTGACCGTCACACACACAGACGGTCACACACACTGACCGTCACACAGACCGTCACCACACAGACTGTCACACATACTGACCGTCCACATAGACCGTCACCACACACTGACCGTCACCACAGACCGTCACACACACTGTCACACACACTGACCGTCACACACTGACCGTCACCACACAGACCGTCTCACACACTGACCGTCTCCACAAACTGACCGTCACCACACACTGACCGTCACCACACTGACCGTCACCACACAGACTGTCACACACACTGACCGTCCAAACAGACCGTCACCACACACAGACCGTCACACACACAGAGACTGTCACCACACTGACCGTCACACACACTAACCGTCACACAGACTGACCGTCACCACTGACCGTCACCACACAGCATCACACACACAGACCGTCACACACACTGACCGTCAGACACAGTCACACACACTGACCGTCACACAGACCGTCACCGCACAGACTGTCACACATACTGACCGTCCACACAGACCGTCACCACACACTGACCGTCACCACACAGACTGTTGACACACAGACCGTCACCACACTGACCATCACCACACAGACCGTCACACACACACCATCACACACACTGACCGTCACCACACTGACCGTCACACACACTGACCGTCACCACACACTGACCGTCACACACATTGACCGTCACCACACAGCATCACACAGAGAGCGTCACACACACTGACTGTCACACAGACCGTCACCAGACTGTCGACACAGACTGTCACACACACCGACCGTCCACACAGACCGTCACACACACACCATCACACTCTGACCGTCACAGACTGTCATACACACTGACCGTCACCACACAGACCGTCACCACAGACTGTCAACACAGACTGTCACACACACTGACCGTCCATACAGACCGTCACCACACAGAGCGTCACACACACTAACCGTCACCACACACAGACCGTCACCACACACTGACCGTCACACATACTGACCATCCACACTGACCGTCACCACACACTGTTGACACACAGACCGTCACCACACTGACCATCACCACACAGACCATCACCACACAGACCATCACACACACACCATCACACACACTGACCGTCACACACACTGACCGTCACCACACAGACCATCACACACACTGACCGTCACCACACAGACTGTTGACACACAGACCGTTACCACACTGACCATCACCACACAGACCGTCACACACACACCATCACACACACTGACCATCACCACACAGACCATCACACACACACCATCACACACACTGACCGTCACACACTAACCGTCACCACACAGACCATCACACACACTGACCGTCACACACACTGACTGTCTCCACACACTGACCGTCACACACACTGACTGTCTCCACACTGACCGGCACCACACAGACTGTCATACACACTGACCGTCCAAATAGACCGTCACCACACACTGACCATCACCACACTGACTGTCACACACACTGACCGTCACCACACTGACCGTCACCACACAGACTGTCACACAGACTGACCGTCACCACACTGACCGTCACACACACAGACCGTCACCACACAGACTGTCGACACAGTCTGTCACACATACTGACCGTCCACACACAGACCGTCACACACACTGACCGTCACCACACTGACCGTCACCACACAGACCGTCACCACACAGCATCACACACACTGACCGTCACCACACAGCATCACACACAGAGAATCTCACACACACACCATCACACACACTGACCGTCACCACACACAGACCATCACACACACAGACCGTCACACACACTGACCGTCACCACACAGACTGTCGACACAGACTGTCACACACACAGACTGTCACACATACTGACCGTCCACACAGACCATCACCACACAGACTGTTGACACACAGACCGTCACCACACTGACCATCACCACACAGACCGTCACACACACACCATCACACACACTGACCGTCACACACTGACCGTCACCACACAGACCATCACACACACTGACCGTCACCACACACTGACCGTCATCACACACTGACCGTCACCACACAGACTGTCGACACAGACTGTCACACACACTGACCGTCCACACAGACCGTCACCACAGTCACCACACTGACCATCACACAGTGACTGTCACCACACAGACCGTCACACACACTGACCGTCACACACACTGACTGTCACCACACACTGTCACACACACTGACCGTCACCACACTGACCATCACACAGTGACTGTCACCACACAGACCGTCACCACACAGACCGTCACACACACTGACCGTCACCACACACTGACCGTCACACAGACTGTCACACACATTGACCGTCACCACACTGACCATCACAACACAGACCGCCACCACATAGACTGTCACACACACTGACGGTCCACACAGACCGTCACCACACACTGACCGTCACACACACTGATCATCACAGAGACTGTCACACATACTGACCGTCACCACACAGACTGTCGACACAGACTGTCACACACACTGATCGTCCACACAGACCGTCACCACACACTGACCGATACACACACTGACCGTCACCACCCACTGACCGTCACACAGACTGTCACACACACTGACCGTCACCACACTGACTGTCACCACACTGACCGTCACACACACACCGTCACACACACTGACCGTCACACACACAGACCGTCACACACACTGACCGTCACCACACACAGACCGTCACACACACTGACCGTCACCACACAGACTGTCGACACAGACTGTCGCACACACTGACTGTCCACACAGACCGTCACCACACAGACCCTCACACACACTGACCGTCACCACACTGACCATCACCACACAGCATCACACACACTGACCGTCACCACACTGACCGTCACACACACAGACGGTCATACACACTGTCACACACTCTGACCGTCACACAGACTGTCACACACACTGACCATCACCACACAGACCGTCGACACAGACTGTCCCACACACTGACTGTATATACAGACCGTCACCACACACTGACTGTCACCACACAGACTGTCACCACACTGACCGTCACCACACTGACCATCACAGAGACTGTCACACATACTGACCGTCACTACACTGACCATCACTACACAGACTGTCGACACAGACTGTCACACACACTGACCGTCCACACAGACCGTCACCACACACTGACTGTCACCACACTGACCGTCACACAGTGACTGTCACCACACAGACCGTCACACACACACTGACTGTCACCACACACTGACCGACACATACTGACCGTCACCACACACTGACCGTCACACACACTGACCGTCACCACACTGACCGTCACCACACACTGACCGTCACCACACACTGACTGTCACCACACTGACCGTCACCACACTGACTGTCACCCACACTGTCACACACACTGACCGTCACACAGACCGTCTCCACACAGACTGTCGACACAGACTATCACACACACTGACCGTCTCCACACACTGACCGTCACCACACACTGTCACACACACTGACCGTCACCACGCTGACTGTCACCACACAGACCGTCACCCACACTGACCGTCAAACAGACCGTCTCCACACAGACTGTCGACACAGACTGTCACACACACTGACCGTCCACACAGACCGTCACCACACAGACTGTCACCACACTGACCGTCACACAGACAGCATCACACACTGACCGTCACACACACACCATCACACACACTGACCGTCAGCACACTGACCGTCACACACACAGACGGTCACACACACTGACCGTCCACACAGACCGTCACACTCACTGACCGTCCAAACAGACCGTCATCACACACTGACCGTCACCACACTGACCGTCACACACACAGACCGTCACCACACAGACCATCACACAGACTGTCACACAGACTGACCGTCACCACACTGACCGTCACACACACAGACCGTCACCACACTGTCTGTCACACACACAGACCGTCACACACACTGTCACACACACTGACCGTCACCACACACTGTCACATATACTGACCGTCCACACAGACCGTCACCACACACTGACTGTCACCACACTGACCGTCACACACACTGACCGTCACCACACACTGACCGTCACACACACAGACGGTCACACAGACCGTCACCACACAGACTGTCACACATACTGACCGTCCACATAGACCGTCACCACACACTGACCGTCACCACAGACCGTCACACACACTGTCACACACACTGACCGTCACACACTGACCGTCACCACACAGACCGTCTCACACACTGACCGTCTCCACAAACTGACCGTCACCACACACTGACCGTCACCACACTGACCGTCACCACACAGACTGTCACACACACTGACCGTCCAAACAGACCGTCACCACACACAGACCGTCACCACACACTGACCGTCACCACACAGACCGTCACACTCACACCATCACACACTGACCGTCACCACACACTGACCGTCACCACACACTGACCGTCACCACACTGACCGTCACCACACTGACCCTCACACACACAGACTGTCACCACACTGACCGTCACACACACAGACCGTCACACACACAGACCGTCACACAGACTGACCGTCACCACACTGACCGTCACCACACAGCATCACACACACAGACCGTCACACACACACCATCACACACACTGACCGTCAGACACAGTCACACACACTGACCGTCACACAGACCGTCACCGCACAGACTGTCACACATACTGACCGTCCACACAGACCGTCACCACACAGACTGTTGACACACAGACGGTCACACTGACCATCACCACACAGACCGTCACACACACACCATCACACACACTGACCATCACCACACTGACCGTCACACACACTGACCGTCACCACACTGACCATCACACACATTGACCGTCACCACACAGCATCACACACACAGACCGTCACACACACTGACTGTCACACAGACCGTCACCAGACTGTCGACACACTGTCACACACACCGACTGTCCACACAGACCGTCACCACACAGACCGTCACACACACACCGTCACACACACACCATCACACACACACCGTCACACACTGACCATCACCACACAGATCGTCACACACACTGACCGTCACCACACACTGAGCGTCACACACACAGACCGTCACCACACTGACCGTCACACACACTGACCGTCACACACACTGACCGTCACCACACAGACCATCACCACAGACCATCGACACTGACCGTCCACACAGACCGTCACCACACTAACCGTCACCACACACTGACCGTCACCACACAGACGTTCACACGCACTGACCGTCACACACACTGACCATCACCACACTGACCGTCACACACACACACCGTCACCACACTGACCGTCACCACACAGATCGTCACCACACAGACCATCACCACAGACCATCGACACTGACCGTCCACACAGACCGTCACCACACTAACCGTCACCACACACTGACCGTCACCACACACTGACCGTCACCACACAGACGTTCACACGCACTGACCGTCACACACACTGACCATCACCACACTGACCGTCACACACACACACCGTCACCACACACTGAGCGTCACACACACAGACCGTCACCACACAGATCGTCACACACACTGACCGTCACCACACTGACCGTCACACACACTGACCGTCACCACACTGACCGTCACACACATTGACCGTCACCACACAGCATCACACACACAGACCGTCACACACACTGACTGTCACACAGACCGTCACCAGACTGTCGACACACTGTCACACACACCGACTGTCCACACAGACCGTCACCACACAGACCGTCACACACACACCATCACACACACACCGTCACACACTGACCATCACCACACAGATCGTCACACACACTGACCGTCACCACACACTGAGCGTCACACACACAGACCGTCACCACACTGACCGTCACACACACTGACCGTCACACACACTGACCGTCACCACACAGACCATCACCACAGACCGTCGACACTGACCGTCCACACAGACCGTCACCACACTAACCGTCACCACACACTGACCGTCACCACACACTGACCGTCACCACACAGACGTTCACACGCACTGACCGTCACACACACTGACCATCACCACACTGACCGTCACACACACACACCGTCACCACACACTGAGCGTCACACACACAGACCGTCACCACACTGACCATCACCACACAGATCGTCACACACACTGACCGTCACCACACTGACAGTCACACACACTGACCGTCACCACACAGCATCACACACACTGACCGTCACCACACAGACCGTCACCACACTGACCGTCCCACACACTGACCGTCACCATGCTGACCGTCACCACGCTCACCGTCACACACACAGACCGTCACCACACTGACCGTCACACAGACTGACCGTCACCACACTGACTGTCACACACACTGACCGTCACACAGACCGTCACCACACAGACTGTCGACACAGACTGTCACACATACTGATCGTCCACACAGACTGTCACCACACAGACCGTCACCACACACTGACCGTCACCACACAGACTGTTGACACACAGACCGTCACCACACTGACCATCACCACACAGACCGTCACAGACACACTGACCGTCACACACACTGACCGTCACACACACTGACCGTCACCCGCACTGACCGTCACACGCACTGACCGTCACCACACTGACCGTCACCACACAGACCGTCACACACACTGACCGTCACACACACAGAGACGGTCACCACACTGACCGTCACACACACTGACCGTCACCACACTGACCGTCACACACACTGACCGTCACACACACTGACCGTCACACACACTGACCGTCACACACACACTGACCGTCACCAGAGACCGTCACACACTGACCATCACCACACAGATCGTCACACACACTGACCGTCATCACACACACAGACCGTCACCACACTGACAGTCACCACACAGCATCACACACACTGACCGTCACCACACACACCGTCACCACACTGACCGTCCCACACACTGACCGTCACCACACTGACCGACCCACACACTGACCGTCACCATGCTGACCGTCACCACGCTCACCGTCACACACACAGACCGTCACCACACTGACTGTCACACACACAGACCGTCACACACACACCATCACACACACTGACCGTCACCACACACTGACTGTCACACACACTGACCGTCACACAGACCGTCACCACACAGACTGTCACACATACTGACCGTCCACACAGACCGTCCCACACACTGACCGTCACCATGCTGACCGTCACCACGCTCACCGTCACACACACAGACCGTCACCACACTGACTGTCACACACACAGACCGTCACACACACACCATCACACACACTGACCGTCACCACACACTGACTGTCACACACACTGACCGTCACACAGACCGTCACCACACAGACTATCACACATACTGACCGTCCACACAGACCGTCACCACACACTGACCGTCACCACACAGACTATTGACACACAGACCGTCACCACACTGACCATCACCACACAGACCATCACACACACACCATCACACACACTGACCGTCACACACACTGACCGTCCACACAGACCGTCACACACACTGACCGTCACCACAGACCGTCACACACAGAGACGGTCACCACACTGACCGTCACACACACTGACCGTCACCACACTGACCGTCACACGCACTGACCGTCACACACACTGACCGTCACCACACTGACCGTCACCACACAGACCGTCACACACACTGACCGTCACACACACAGAGACGGTCACCACACTGACCGTCACACACACTGACCGTCACCACACTGACCGTCACCACACTAACCGTCACCACACTAACCGTCACCACACAGACCGTCACACACACTGACCGTCACCAGAGACCGTCACACACACAGACCGTCACACACACTGACCGTCACACACAGACCGTCACACACACTGACTGTCACACACAGACCATCACACTCACACCATCACACAGTGACCGTCACAGACTGTCGCACACACTGACCGTCACCACACAGACCGTCACCACAGACTGTCGACACAGACTGTCACACACACTGACCGCCACACAGACCGTCACCACACAGCATCACACACACTGACCCTCACACACACAGACCGTCACACACACTGACCATCCACACAGACCGTCACCACACAGACCGTCACACTCACATCATCACACACTGACCGTCACCACACTGTCACACACACTGACCGTCACCACACAGACCGTCACACACACTGACCGTCACACACACAGACCGTCACCACACTGACCGTCACCACACTGTCCGTCACCACACTGACCGTCTCACAAACTGACCGTCACACACACACACCATCACACACACTGACCGTCACCACACACTGACCGTCACACACACAGACCGTCACACACACTGACCGTCACCACACACTGACCGTCACACACACAGACCGTCACACACACTGACCGTCACCACACAGACCGTCACCACACAGACTGTCGACACAGACTGTCAAACATACTGACCGTCTACACAGACCGTCACCACACACACTGTTGACACACAGACCGTCACCACACTGACCATCACCACACAGACCGTCACACACACACCATCACACACACCGACCGTCACCACACAGACCATCACACACACTGACCGTCACCACACAGACCGTCACCACACACTGACCGTCACCACACAGACTGTCGACACAGACTGTCACACACACTGACCGTCCACACAGACCGTCACCACATACACTGACCGTCACCACACACTGACCGTCACACACAGACCGTCACACAGACCGTCACCACACACTGACCGTCACCACACACTGACCGTCACCACACAGACAGTCACACACACTGACCGTCACCACACACTGACCGTCACCACACAGACAGTCACACACACTGACCGTCACCACACAGACAGTCACACACACTGACCGTCACCACACACTGACCGTCACCACACAGACAGTCACCACAGACTGTCGACACAGACTGTCACACACACTGACCGTCCACACAGACCGTCACCACACTGACCGTCACCACACACTGACCGTCACCACACAGCATCACACACACAGACCGTCACACACACAGACCGTCACCACACAGACTGTCGACACAGACTGTCACACATATTGACCGTCCACACAGACCATCACCACACAGACCGTCACACTCACACCATCACACACTGACCGTCACCACACAGACTGACACAGACTGTCACACACACTGACCGTCCACACAGACCGTCACCACACACTGACCGTCACCACACAGACCGTCACACTCACACCATCACACACTGACCGTCACACACACACTGACCGTCACCACACACTGACCGTCACACAGACCGTCACCACACAGACTGTCGACACAGACTGTCACACATACTGACCGTCCACACAGACCGTCACCACACACTGACCGTCACCACACAGACTGTTGACACACAGACCGTCACCACACTGACCATCACCACACAGACCGTCACACACACTGACCGTCACACACACTGACCGTCCACACTGACCGTCACCACACTGACCGTCACACACACTGACCGTCACCACACAGCATCACACACACTGACCGTCACAAAGACCGTCACCACACAGACTGTCGACACAGACTGTCACACACACTGACCGTCCACACAGACCGTCACACTCACACCATCACAAACTGACCGTCACCACACTGTCACACACACTGACCGTCACCACACAGACTGTCACACACACTGACCGTCACCACACTGACCGTCACACACACAGACCGTCACCACACTGACCGTCACCACACAGCATCACACACACTGACCGTCACCACACTGACCGTCACACACACACTGACCGTCACCAGAGACCGTCACACACACAGACCGTCACACACACTGACCGTCACACACAGACCATCACACTCACACCATCACACAGTGACCGTCACAGACTGTCGCACACACTGACCGTCACCACACAGACCGTCACCACAGACTGTCGACACAGACTGTCACACACACTGACCGCCACACAGACCGTCACCACACAGCATCACACACACTGACCCTCACACACACAGACCGTCACACACACTGACCATCCACACAGACCGTCACCACACAGACTGTCACACACACTGACCGTCACCACACACTGACCGTCACACACACTGACCGTCACCACACACAGACCGTCACAAAGACCGTCACCACACAGACTGTCGACA
Organism: Mobula birostris; assembly: GCF_030028105.1. Lineage (NCBI taxonomy): Eukaryota > Metazoa > Chordata > Chondrichthyes > Myliobatiformes > Myliobatidae > Mobula > Mobula birostris. The sequence continues at coordinate 511,125 of NW_027275927.1, forward strand.
CAGACTGTCACACACACTGACCGTCCACACAGACTGTCACCACACAGACCGTCACCACACACTGACCGTCACCACACAGACCGTCACACTCACACCGTCACACACTGACCGTCACCACACACTGACCGTCACCACAGACTGTCGACACAGACTGTCACACACACTGACCGTCCACACAGACCGTCACCACACTGACCGTCACCACACTGACCGTCACACACACTGACCGTCACCACACACGGACCGTCACCACACAGACCGTCACCACAGACGTTCACACGCACTGATCGTCACCACACTGTCCGTCACCACACAGACTGACCGTCACCACACTGACCGTCACCACACTGACCGTCACACACACTGACCGTCACCACACACTGACCGTCACACACACGGTCACACACACTGACCGTCACACAGACCGTCACCACACAGACTGTCACACATACTGACCGTCCACACAGATCGTCACCACACACTGACCGTCACACACACTGACCGTCACAGACACAGACCGTCACACACTGACCGTCACACACACTGACCGTCCACACACTGACCGTCACCACACAGACTGTCGACACAGACTGTCACACATACTGACCGTCCACACAGACCGTCACCACACGGACCGTCACACTCACACCATCACACACTGACCGTCACAGACTGTCGCACACACTGACCGTCACCACAGACCATCACCACAGACGTTCACACACACTGACCATCACCACACTGTCACACACACTGACCGTCACCACACTGACCGTCACACACTGACCGTCACCACACACTGAGCGTCACACACACAGACCGTCACCACACAGCATCACACACACTGACCGTCACCACACAGACCGTCACCACACTGACCGTCACACAGACTGACCGTCACCACACTGACCGTCACCACACAGACTGTCACACATACTGACCGTCCACACAGACCGTCACCACACACTGACCGTCACCACACAGACCGTCACCACACACTGACCATCACCACACACTGACCGTCACACACACTGACCGTCACACACTGATCGTCACCACACAGACCGTCACCACACAGACCGTCACCACACTGACCGTCACACACACTGACCGTCCACACTGACCGTCACCACACACTGACCGTCACCACACACTGACTGTCACCACACAGACTGTTGACACACAGACCGTCACCACACTGACCATCACCACACAGACCATCACCACACAGACCATCACACACACACCATCACACACACTGACCGTCACCACACACTGACCATCACACACACTGACCGTCACACACACAGACCGTCACACACACTGACCGTCACACACACTGACCGTCACACACACTGACCGTCACGCAGACCGTCACCACACAGACCGTCACCACACTGACCATCACACACTGTCACACACACTGACCGTCACCACACTGACCGTCACCACAGACCGTCACCACACAGCATCACACACACAGACCGTCACACACACACTGTCGACACAGACTGTCACACACACTGACCGTCCACACAGACCGTCACCACACACTGACCGTCACCACACAGACCGTCACACTCACACCATCACACTGACCGTCACAGACTGTCGCACACACTGACCGTCACCACACAGACCATCACCACACAGACCGTCACACACACTGACCATCACCACACTGTCACACACACTGACTGTCACACACACAGACCGTCACACACTGACCGTCACCACACACTGAGCATCACACACACAGACCGTCACCACACTGACCGTCATCACACAGCATCAGACACACTGACTGTAACCACACAGACCATCACCACACTGACCGTCACCACACAGACCGTCACACAAGCTGACCGTCAAACACACCGTCACACACAGACTGTCACCACACTGACCGTCACCACACAGCATCACACACACTGACCGTCACCACACAGACCGTCACCACACAGACTGACCATCACCACACTGACCGTCACCACACAGACCGTCACCACACAGACCGTCACACAGACTGACCGTCACACAGACTGACCGTCACCACACAGACTGTCACACATACTGACCGTCCACACAGACCGTCGACACACAGACCGTCACCACACTGACCGTCACCACACTGACCGTCACCACACTGACCGTCACCACACAGACTGACCGTCACCACACAGACCGTCACACAGACTGACCGTCACCACACTGACCGTCACCACACAGACTGTCGACACAGACTGTCACACATACTGACCGTCCACACACTGACCGTCACCACACACAGACCGTCACCACACAGACTGTCACACATACTGACCGTCCACACAGACTGTCACCACACACTGACCGTCAGCACACAGACTGTTGACACACAGACTGTCACCACACTGACCATCACCACACAGACCGTCACACACACACTGACCGTCACACACACACTGACCGTCACAGACACAGACCGTCACACACACTGACCGTCACACACTGATCGTCACCACACAGACCGTCACCACACAGACCGTCACCACACTGACCGTCACCACACTGACCGTCACACACACTGACCGTCACACACACTGACCGTCCACACTGACCGTCACCACACACTGTCACCACACAGCATCACACACTGACCATCACACACACAGACTGTCACACACACTGACCGTCCACACAGACCGTCACCACACAGACCGTCACACACACACTGACCGTCACAGACTGTCGCACACACTGACCGTCACCACACAGACCGTCACACACTGACCGTCACACACTGACCGTCACCACACAGACCATCACACACACTGACCGTCACCACACACTGACCGTCACACACACTGACCGTCACACACACTGACCGTCACCACACTGACCGTCACACACACAGACCGTCACACACACAGACCGTCACCACACAGACCGTCACCACACAGACCGTCACACACACTGACTGTCACCACACACAGACCGTCACCACACACAGACCGTCACACACACTGACTGTCACACACACTGACTGTCACCACACAGCATCACACACACTGACCGTCACACACAGACCGTCACACACACTGACCGTCACCACACAGACCGTCACCACACTGACCGTCTACACAGACCGTCACCACACTGACCGTCACCACACACTGACCGTCACACACACACAGACCGTCACCACACAGACCGTCACCACACTGACCGTCACCACACTGACCGTCACACACACTGACCGTCACACACACACAGACCGTCACCACACAGACCGTCACCACACTGACCGTCACACACACTGACCGTCACACACACACAGACCGTCACCACACAGACCGTCAAACATACTGACCGTCACACACACTGACCGTCACACACACTGACCGTCACACACACACAGACCGTCACCACACAGACCGTCACCACACTGACCGTCACACACACTGACCGTCACACACACACAGACCGTCACCACACAGACCGTCACCACACTGACCGTCACCACACAGACCGTCACACACACAGACCGTCACCACACTGACCATCACACACTGTCACAGACAGACCGTCACCACACTGACCGTCACACACTGACCGTCAACACACACTGACCGTTACCACACAGCATCACACACACACCGACCGTCACACACACACCGACCATCTACACAGACCGTCACACAGACAGACCGTCAGATACTGACCGTCACCACACAGACCAGGATGACAACAATGACCATCATACACTGTCACATCACACAGACCAGGGATCAAACACAGGCTACCAAACAGCCCCAGCGTCAGGTCCATGGGTTACACCCTGGGTCAAGGATGGGGGGGATTGGGGTTGTGGGGGGGTCAGTTGGAATACGCCACCTCATCGAGAAACAGCTCCAGCCGGTCACCAACACGCAGCGACTCTGGGACAGAGACCACGTGGACAACAAATCCCCCAACCACCTGCACGTCCAGGACTGGGAGCACCTCATCCTGGGGGAACAGAGAAACGGTGGGATCAGTACTGTGAGACCATCCAGCCCGGCCCACAGCCCCCTTTCCACTAAACACCGTACACACAGTCATACCGTATACCCCTGGCACCTGGTCACCTTGCACACCTGGGCACCTGGTCACCTTATATACCTGGGCACCTGGTCACCTTACACACCTGGGCACCTGGTCACCTTATACACCTGGGCAGCTTGGGCACCTGATCATCTTGCACAGCTGGTCACAGAAACATGTCCCTCAGCCTGTTGACCAGTCTACGTCAACCACTGCATCTAATCTCACTTGTCTGGGGCAATTCCCTATCTGAATATGCCCTGCTCGTTCATGCTTGTCCAGATGTCCCTGAGCTGTCGTTACTGTTCCTGTCTCCACCATCACCCCTAGCAGCTCATTCCTGATACCAGCCACTCTGTGTTTACCCATTTGTTCCTCTTTGGAGCTGCTCCCTCACACTGATACCTGGGAACAGAGACTGACTAGTTGTGCCTCATTCTACATGTCACTTCTCAGACTACCCAGCTCCCCAGTAACTCCAGTCGCAGTAACATCTTCCTGATTCCTTTCTGCACCCTTTGCAGCTTAACGTCCTTCCTTTAGCAGTGTGACCAGGACTGTACCTATAGTCCAAGTGTGGCGTCACTGACATCTTGTACAGCTGGAACATGCTGTCCCAACTCTCTGCCCTGCCCAACGTTTTCTTCACCACCCGGTCTACCTGTGTTTCTGCTTTCTGGGAGGCATCTACATTGAACTTTTGTACTTCAAGGTCTACAACACTCCGCAGGACCCCACTGTTTACTCGGTGAGTCCTGCCCTGGTTTAACTTTCTGAAATGTATCATTTTGTCGTTGTTCCTGCAGCCATTCCCTTACCCACTTTCCCAGCTGACCTTGATCCTATTGTAACGTTCTTCACTGTCCACACCACCAATTTTGGTGTCATCTGCAAACTGACCAACCATGGCACCCACTGTACGTTCTCACCTACACCAGTAACGGAGATGACTTAGCGCCAATACCTGGCACTTCTCTGGCCACTGACCTTCAATATGAATAACCATTCCACCACCACCAGGCTAATTTTGTACCCCACTGACTAAAAACACTTAGGATCTTGGCTTCTGGACCAGCCTCCCATGTTGGACCTTGTCAAAGTGTAAAGTTGTGAGTGCTGAAGGAATCAGGTGACCCCTGACCCCTGACCTACCTGCTGCCCTTCTCTCACCATGAAGCCCTGGTCAGAGCTCTGACCACCCTGTTCGCTATAGAAGTTGGTTCTGTCCAGGAAGACCTGACACTGCTGTCCAGCTCCCAGCTCCTGCACCAGGCCACAGCCAAGGCTCAGGGCCAGGACAACCGCCTGGCATCGGGGAAACACTGCAAAACAGGCCAACAAACATACAGTCAGGATGGGGAAGGAAAGCGCGTGGGACGTGGTGCACGAAATGCAACAAGGGAACACAGAAAGAGGCACGGAACGCAGGGGGGATCGTAGAGAGGGGACAAGGAGAGGGTGCAAAGAGGGGCAGGGAATGGAATGGAATGTATAAGGGGAATGTGGAGAGGTGATGTGGAGGGGGGGTGTGAAGGGGGAGAGTGTATGGAACGTGGAGAGGTGATGTGGAGAGGGGTGTGGAGGGGAGAGTGTATGTAACGTTGAGAGGTGATGTGGGGGGGGTGAAGGGGGAGAGTGTATGGAACGTGGAGAGGTGATGTGGAGGGGGTGTGGAGGGGGGTGAAGGGGACAGTGTATGGAACGTGGAGAGGTGATGTGGAGGGGGTGTGGAGGGGAGAGTGTATGTAACATTGAGAGGTGATGTGGACGGGGTGTGGCGGGGAGAGTGTATGGAACGTGGAGAGGTGATGTGAGGGGGTGTGGAGGGGGGTGAAGGGGGGTGGAGGGGACAGTGTATGGAACGTGGAGAGGTGATGTGGAGGGGGTGTGGAGGGGAGAGTGTATGTAACGTTGAGAGGTGATGTGGACGGGGTGTGGAGGGGAGAGTGTATGTAACGTGCAGAGGTGATGTGGACGGGGTGTGGCGGGGAGAGTGTATGGAACGTGGAGAGGTGATGTGAGGGGGGGTGAAGGGGAGAGTGTATGGAACGTGGAGAGGTGATGTGGAGGGGGTGTGGAGGGGGGTGAAGGGGGGTGGAGGGGCCATTGTATGGAACGTGGAGAGGTGATGTGGAGGGGGTGTGGAGGGGAGAGTGTATGGAACGTGGAGGGGGTGTGGAGAGGGGGTGTGAAGGGGGGGTGAAGGGGAGAGTGTATGGAACTTGGAGAGGGGATGTGGAGGGGGTGTGGAGGGGAGAGTGTATGGAACGTGGAGAGGTTATGTGATGGGGGTGAAGGGGGAGAGTGTATGTAACGTTGAGAGGGGATGTGGAGGGGTGTGGACGGGAGAGTGTATGGAACGTGGAGAGGTGATGTGGAGGGGGGGTGGAGGGGAGAGTGTATGGAACGTAGAGAGGTGATGTGGAGGGGGTGTGGGGGGGTGAAGGGCAGAGTGTATGGAACGTGGAGAGGTGATGTGGAGGGGGTGTGGAGGGGAGAGTGTATGTAACGTTGAGAGGTGATGTGGACGGGGTGTGGAGGGGAGAGTGTATGGAACGTGCAGAGGTGATGTGGAGGGGGTGTGGAGGGGAGAGTGTATGGAACGTGGAGAGGTGATGTGAGGGGGGGTGAAGGGGAGAGTGTATGGAACGTGGAGAGGTGATGTGGAGGGGGTGTGGAGAGGGGTGAAGGGGGGTGGAGGGGACAGTGTATGGAACGTGGAGAGGTGATGTGGAGGGGGTGTGGAGGGGAGAGTGTATGGAACGTGGAGGGGGTGTGGAGAGGGGGTGTGAAGGGGGGGTGAAGGGGAGAGTGTATGGAACTTGGAGAGGGGATGTGGAGGGGGTGTGGAGGGGAGAGTATATGGAACGTGGAGAGGTGATGTGATGGGGGTGAAGGGGGAGAGTGTATGTAACGTTGAGAGGGGATGTGGAGGGGGTGTGGAGGGGAGAGTGTATGGAACATGGAGAGGTGATGTGGAGGGGGTGTGAAGGGGAGAGTGTATGGAACGTGGAGGGGGTGTGGAGAGGGGGTGTGGAGGGGAGAGTGTATGTAACGTTGAGAGGTGATGTGGAGGGGTGTGGACGGGAGAGTGTATGGAACGTGGAGAGGTGATGTGGAGGGGGGGTGGAGGGGAAAGTGTATGGAACGTGGAGAGATGATGTGGAGGGGGTGTGAAGGGGAGAGTGTATGGAACGTGGAGAGGTGATGTGGAGGGGGTGTGGAGGGGGGTGAAGGGGGTGGAGGGGACAGTGTATGGAACGTGGAGAGGTGATGTGAGGGGGGGGTGGACGGGAGAGTGTATGGAACCTGGAGAGGTGATGTGGAGGGCGTGTGGAGGGGAGAGTGTATGTAACGTTGAGAGGTGATGTGGACGGGGTGTGGAGGGGAGAGTGTATGGAACGTGGAGAGGTGATGTGGAGGGGGTGTGGCGGGGAGAGTGTATGGAACGTGGAGAGGTGATGTGAGGGGGGGTGAAGGGGAGAGTGCATGTAACGTTGAGAGGGGATGTGGAGGGGGTGTGGAGGGGAGAGTGTATGGAACGTGGAGAGGTGATGTGGAGGGGTGTGGACGGGAGAGTGTATGGAACGTGGAGAGGTGATGTGGACGGGGGGTGGAGGGGAAAGTGTATGGAACGTGGAGAGATGATGTGGAGGGGGTGTGGCGGGGAGAGTGTATGGAACGTGGAGAGGTGATGTGAGGGGGGGTGAAGGGGAGAGTGCATGTAACGTTGAGAGGGGATGTGGAGGGGGTGTGGAGGGGAGAGTGTATGGAACGTGGAGAGGTGATGTGAAGGGGGGGGAGGGGAGAGTGTATGGAACATGGAGAGGTGATGTGGAGGGGGTGTGGAGGGGAGAGTGTATGGAACGTGGAGGGGGTGTGGAGGGGGTGTAGAGGGGAGAGTGTATGTAACGTTGAGAGGTGATGTGGAGGGGTGTTGACGGGAGAGTGTATGGAACGTGGGGAGGTGATGTGGAGGGGGTGTGGGGGGGTGAAGGGGAGAGTGTATGGAACGTGGAGAGGTGATGTGAGGGGGGGTGGACGGGAGAGTGTATGGAACGTGGAGAGGTGATGTGGAGGGGGTGTAGAGGGGAGAGTGTATGTAACGTTGAGAGGTGATGTGGAGGGGTGTGGACGGGAGAGTGTATGGAACGTGGAGAGGTGATGTGGAGGGGGTGTGGGGGGGTGAAGGGGAGAGTGTATGGAACGTGGAGAGGTGATGTGAGGGGGGGTGGACGGGAGAGTGTATGGAACCTGGAGAGGTGATGTGGAGGGGATGTGGAGGGGAGAGTGTATGGAACTTGGAGAGGTGATGTGAGGGGGGGTGAAGGGGGAGAGTGTATGTAACGTTGAGAGGGGATGTGGAGGGGGTGTGGAGGGGAGAGTGTATGGAACGTGGAGAGGTGATGTGAAGGGGGGGTGGAGGGGAGAGTGTATGGAACATGGAGAGGTGATGTGGAGGGGGTGTGGAGGGGAGAGTGTATGGAACGTGGAGGGGGTGTGGAGGGGGTGTAGAGGGGAGAGTGTATGTAACGTTGAGAGGTGATGTGGAGGGGTGTGGACGGGAGAGTGTATGGAACGTGGAGAGGTGATGTGGAGGGGGGGTGAAGGGGAGAGTGTATGGAACGTGGAGAGGTGATGTGGAGGGGGGGTGTGAAGGGGAGAGTGTATGGAACGTGGAGAGGTGATGTGGAGGGGGGGTGTGGAGGGGAGAGTGTATGGAACGTGGAGAGGTGATGTGGAGGGGGTGTGGAGGGGAGAGTATATGGAACGTGGAGAGGTGATGTGGAGGGGGGGGTGAAGGGGGTCTAAACGGGAGAGTGTATGGAACGTGGAGAGGTGATGTGGAGGGGGTGTGGAGGGGAGAGTGCATGGAACGTGGAGAGGTGATGTGGAGGGGGGGGTGGAGAGGGGGTGTGAAGGGGAGAGTGTATGGAACGTGGAGAGGTGATGTGGAGGGGTGTGGAGGGGAGAGTGTATGGAACGTGGAGAGGTGATGTGGAGGGGGGGGTGGAGAGCGGGTGTGGAGGGGAGAGTGTATGGAACGTGGAGAGGTGATGTGGAGGGGGGGTGGAGAGGGGGTGTGGAGGGGAGAGTGTATGGAACGTGGAGAGGTGATGTGGAGGGGGTGTAGAGGGGAGAGTGTATGGAACGTGGAGGGGGTGTGGAGAGGGGGTGTGGAGGGGGTGTGGAGGGGAGAGTGTATGTAACGTGGAGAGGTGATGTGGAGGGGGTGTGGGGGGGTGAAGGGGAGAGTGTATGGAACGTGGAGAGGTGATGTGGAGGGGCGGTGAAGGGGAGAGTGTATGGAACGTGGAGAGGTGATGTGGAGGGGGGGTGGAGGGGAGAGTGTATGGAACGTGGAGAGGTGATGTGGGGGGCGGTGAAGGGGACAGTGTGCAGAACATAGGAAGGGGTGGGACACAACATGGGAGAGGGGCACAGAGTGGAGTGTGGTGCATGGAATGGGGGGGTGGGGTGGTGCAGCACAGAAATAGGCCCTTTGGCCCATCTAGTCCATGCTGAGCACTGAGCCTACGCCAATCCCACCTTCATTCTCCCTACACTCTTACAACCGTCCCCCCAGCTCCTAGCGGCCCCGGCCCCCCGACGACGCACTGCCTTTACCGTATCTGCCCTGTTGGTCGATGCTGTAGGAGTACTTGGGGGAATCGTCAGTGCAGTGGACCCCAGTCCGGTGAAGCTCCTGGAGGGTGCGGGGGTCCAGGGCTGCCTCAGTCTCCGTGACAGTCAACGGGACTCCTTGTGCTCGCTGGGGGTGGGGAGAGGTGGAGGATAGGTGGAGGATGAGTGGGGTAGGGTTGAGGTTGGACAGGAACGGGGTTTAGAGGAGGGGGAGAAAGTGATGAGAATCATTGGGAAAGAGCCTTTAGCCAATGTTTAAACCTGCCCTGTTCACCACTAGCTGCTGCCCCGACCCAATCGCACACTCCCTCACTCAATTCCCCAGACCCCTGCCAGCCCCTCCACCTACCCGCACACCCTGTCCGTCTACTAGAGCCCCTGCCCACCAGGTCACCCCCCCCCTCTCCCCCACACCTCTGCCTCCTCTCGGGCCAAGCGATCCAGGCCCTCGGTATCCATGGTGACGGCCTTCTCCTCCAGCATCAGGCTGATCAGGTCGAGGGGAAAGCCCAGGTTGCGATGGAGTGACCAGGCCACGTCCGCTGGAATGACAGAGAGCGGGGTGGGTTTGACCACTGGCAAGAGCACAACCCCTCCCTTCCCCAGTCCCGCCCTTGCCCCACCCACACCCTCCCTCATCAGTCCCCGGGGCGATGGAGGAGGGAAACACCAGCCCATGGGAGGGGACGCCAGGAGGGAATGGGAAGGTGATGAGGGGAAGGGAGTGGGATTAGAAGGTTGCAGAGGGGGATGACAGGGAGGGAGGGGTTAGATAGAGAGGGAGCAGGTTGTGTCGGTGGGAGGTGTTTGACGGGGAGGGAGGGGGTTGTGTCGCTGGGAGGGGTTGATGGGGAGGGGGGGTTTAGACAGGGGTTTAGGGTTAGATGGGCAGTTTGTAAGGAGCGAGTTAGACGGGGTTAGACATGAGGGGGTTGATTAGATGTGGGGGAGCAGGTTGGACATGGGAGAGTTTTAGATGTGGGGGGGTTAGACGTGGGGGGGTAGACGTGGGGGGGGTTAGATGTGGGGGGGTTAGACAAGGAGGGAGGAGTAGCCAGGAGGTCACTTGCATGACAGGAGGGGCAAATGTGATGCTGATGGGGATGAGCAGCATGTGCAGCAAGGGGAGTAGAGTGGAGACAGAACAGGAAGTGGGTGCGAGTCCATGTACTTGTGTGCGTGAGACAACCTTGGGGATGGTGTTGAGGGTATAGGCTGTTTCTTGCCCCAATACCTGGGAAGGTCTGCCCCACCGCCATCTTCCCCAGAGTTCTGTTGATGACTCGTCGACCCTGGTGCAGGGAGGACAGGAAGGCGGCCTCCCCCTCACTAATGACGTCCATGATCTGGAGAGAGGAATCGAGAGAGGTCAGACCCGGATTCTCAGAGAGATTCCTTCCTCCCCACCCAGAGGAGAAACCAACAGCCATAGTCCCACCGTTCCCTGCGCCTTCTCCCCATCAGCTAATACCCAGCCAGGCCCATAAATCCCCCACCACCCACTTAATCACTCTGAACCTCGACCCCTCATCACATCCTACCCCACCCTGCTCTCCCCAACCATCACAACCTCCGTAGCTGCACCTCCCTCCAGCCCAACGTCCCTTACCTGGCTCACATCCTGCTTCAGCTCTGGGTAGGCGTCTCCCTGAGAAGAGTAAAACACAAGATTACCATCTCCCCTTCCTCACCCCAACAGTAGCCTGGGCCCTGTCCCCTTGCCGGCTGGTCCCCTTTCCTGGGACAGTGCCAAGGAGCGAGCAGGGTCAGAGGGAATGGTAGGTGTGACTCACCCAGGCCACTACGATCACACAGAGGGCAAGCAGAAGGAAAGTGGGTCGATCCCCAAATACACTAGCCCGACTACCTCCAACTAACTCTCACTGCTGCCAGTGCTCAGCCTCACACCCATTCAATTAGCAATGGCAACTGTAGTTCCCACAATGCTCAGTGCTCCAGAAAGTACCCTTGAGTGGATCTGTATAGAGGGAAGATCTCTCGGACAACACAGAACTGAATAGCACAAGAGCAGGTTTTCCAGCCCACCATGTCTATGCGACAATGACACAAATCTAACCATTCCCACCTGCTTACATGTGGCCTGTAAACCTCCATTTCCTGCCTCTGCATGTGCCTTTTAAACATTGCTGTTGTATCTACATGCATTACTTTCTTTGGGAGTCCATTCCAGGTACTACTATCTCTGTATTTCAAACTAAACATGCCCTGTACATTTCCTTTAAACTTTGCCCCTCTCATGTTAAACCTGTGACCTCGAGTATTTGACATTTTCACCCTGGCGAAAGGACTCTAACTATCTATTTATCCTGTCTACACCCACCATATCACATCAACTCTCAGCCTCTGACTTTCCAGAGAAATCAACCCAAGTTTGCCAAGCCTCTTATCGTAGTTAATACTCCCTAATCTAGGCAACATTTAATGAACCTCTGCTGCACTCTATCAAAGCCTCCACACCCCTCCTGGACTGCAGTGACAAGAACTGTACACAAACTCCAAACGAGACCTGAACAAAGATCTACACAGCTGCAACGTGCTTCCTTGGCTTTCATACTCTGTGCCCTGACTGATGAAGGCAAGAATGCCGTAGACCTTCCTTACCATGCTGCCTCCTTGTGTTGCTACTTTCAAGGAACACCTGAAGATCCCCCTGTACAACGAACAACGGTCCCACATTTCACCATATACTTCCTTCTTATATTTGACCTCCCTAACTGCAACACCTCATACTTGCCCAGATTTAAGCTCCATCTGCCATTTCTCTGTCCACATTTCCAAGAAGTCTTTAACCTGCTTAATCTTTTGTTGGACAGTTGTGTAACTCACTATCTTTGGTTATGGCACACATCAACCACAGCCTACTAGTCAACCTCGACGCTTTGCAATTCGCCTACCGGAGCAACAGGTCAACAGCAGATGCCATCTCTCTGGCCCTACATTCCTCCTTAGAACACCTGGAGAATAAAGACGCATACGTAAGGCTCCTTTTCATTGACTACAGCTCTGCCTTTAATACCATCATTCCAAATAAACTGATTCCTTAGCTCTGGAACCTGGGCCTTAGCACTCAGATCTGCAGCTGGATCTTCAACTTCCTCACAGACAGGACCCAGGCTGTAAAAATAGTGGACAAGCTCTCCTCTACAGTCACTCTGAGCACCGGTGCCCCACAAGGCTGTGCACTCAGCCCCCTGCTGTACTCACTGTACACCCATGATTGTGTAGCCAAGTTTCCATCAAACTCAATGTATAAGTTTGCTGATGACACAACAATTGTAGGCCGTATCTCGGGTAATGATGAGTTTGAAAACAGAGAGGAAATTAAGAACCTGGTGGCATGGTGCGAAGACAATAACCTATCCTTCAACGTCAGCAAGACGAAGAAATTGGTTGTTGACTTCAGAAGGAGCAGTAGACCGCACGACCCAATTTACATCAGTGGTGCGCAAGTGGAACAGGTTAAAAGCTTTAAGTTCCTCAGGGTCAATATCACAAATGACCTGACTTGGTCCAACCAAGCAGAGTTCACTGCCAAGAAGGCCCACCAGCACCTTTACTTCCTGAGAAAACTAAAGAAATTTGGCCTGTACCCTAAAACCCTCACTAATTTTTATAGATGCACCGTAGAAAGCATTCTTCTAGGGTGCATCACAACCTGGTATGGAAGTTGTCCTGTCCAAGACCGGAAGAAGCTGCAGAAGATCGTGAACACAGCGCAGCACATCACACAAACCAATCTTCCGTCCTTGGACTAACTTTACACCGCACGCTGTCGGAGCAGTGCTGCCAGAATAATCAAGGACACGACCCACCCAGCCAACACACTTTTCGTCCCTCTTCCCTCAGGGAGAAGGCTCAGGAGCTTGAAGACTCGTACGACCGGATTTGGGAACAGTTTCTTTCCAACTGTGATAAGACTGCTGAACGGATCCTGACCCGGATCTGGCGCATTTTCCCACGTAAAGATGGCGCCGGTAACTGGCAACTTTGTGCGTGCTCTCCCGAGCAAACTGCCCTCTCCACTATCCTATACCCGAGAAACCCTTCTAAACCTCCAATCTAGCAAGATCAAGATCAACAACACCCTGGCGAAGCTACTGACCCAGCTGGAGACCACCGCGCCAGAACTGCTTCTTAAACTCCGGACCACCGTGCTGGAGCGCTTGGAGACACGGCCCATTCCGACCAGCACCTCTCCAGAGCAGACGACCACACAGAAGTGACGGCGGAGACCTCATGGTACCCCAGACGCTTCTCCGGAGTGACCACCGTAAAGCCCCGTTGGTGGCCATCCACAGTTGCCGGAAGTGAGGCCTCCACGGCTGACCTCGGATTTATAGTAGGGAGATTTATACATTTATAGACCCTCAGTTTATAGTAGGGACAAGATGTGTGACAGGAGGTGGGTGGGGGTGGGGATGGCCAAATGGAAACAATTCAGTCTGGGACCTGGGAATGTCAAGAAATTGGATCTTGCTGACTCCACCAACATCACCGAACTTTGCCCCCTCCACCCCTCACCCTTCCCTCTCACCAGAGTCTCCACAACGGTGGGAACCAGGGCTGTCAGGAGTCCAGCTGGGGCTCGCAAGACCTCGGTGGAGAACCTCAGTGCCCGGCGAAGGATCCGTCGCAGAACCAACCTGTGGGTCGGATGAGGAATTCAGCAGGGTTGTTGGGTAAAACCCAGGGAAAGGACTTGACCTGAGCACTCAGACTATGTTCCTTGCTCCACCACTTAACTCATGTTCCACCCACAAATTCCAGTCCTTCCAAACATAGACCCACCTAATCCCTCCACATCACTCTCAACATAGGACCCCTTCCCAACCACTCCACTCCATCCCAATCCCTCCAGTCCAACCCAACACAGCCTCATACCAACCACTCCACCCCAACCCCTCCACCCCATCCCAACCCCTCCACTCCATCCCAACCCCTCCACTCCATCCCAACCCTTCCACTCCATCCCAACCCCTCCAGTCCATCCCAACCCCTCCAGTCCATCCCAATCCCTCCAGTCCATCCCAACACAGCCTCATACCAACCCCTCCACTCCATCCCAACACGGCCTCATCCCAACCCCTCCACTCCATCCCAACACAGCCTCATACCAACCCCTCCACTCCACCCCAACCCCTCCAGTCCACCCCGACACGGCCTCTGTACAACTGGCAAAGCAGCCTACTTGATGTGCATGTTTAAGCTTTACTGGCACAGGGAGATACAGTGTATACCATTCACAGAACGTGTTACAGTTACTTTGCCAGGCAACTCTGACAGCACCTCCCAAACCCACCAAGCTCAAGGCCAAAGTGTCAACATCACCACTCACAGGTTCCCCTCCGAGTCATGCATCATCCTGATTTGGAAATATCCCATTGTTCCTTCATGGTGACAGGGTCTAAATCCGGGAACTCCCTCCCCACGGCTAATCCTGACTCAGTAACGGATCACCTCCCACACTAACACTTTTGCCTTTGATTGTGTTTCTATTTTTGCCGTCTTTGTTTTCTTCAAAGTCTTGTATAATTTATGACCAATCAGGATGCTCTCTCTGTCACTCTCTCACTACATCTATTCACCCTCTGTCTCTCTCTCTCTTCCTCCCTCCCTCCCCCCACTCCCCCACTCGCTGTAAAAAAAAATCGATTTCCGAGATATTGTATATAATTTGCGGGCATCAGGGAGCCACTACCAATACGCGGGAGACTCCCGGAACTTCCAGGAGAGGTGGGATGTCTGTTACTGTACCTGTACCCCACCAGAATTGTATATGAGGTAATGAATATGAGGAGACATCGGATGCTGCAGAAGCTGGAAGGTGGAATCTGGAGCAACAAGCAATGTGCTGGAGGAACTCAGTGGGCTGAGCAGTACCTGTGGGGATGGGGGGTGGCAGGGGGAGAGGAGATGTTGATGATCTGCATACCTGATGTAGAGTTTCGACCTGAAGCATCAACAATTCCTGTCCTCCCACAGACGCCGCATCAGCACAGTGTTGCTGACAATAATGTCAACCTGACCAGCAGGATAGGAGCCACCCCCCCCCCCCAGCCCTGGAACGACAGGAGGGTAACAGCACCCCCTCAGAACGACAGGAGGGTAACAGCCCCTCCCTCACCAGAATGATGGGAGGGTAGGAGCCCCTCCCTCAGAACGAGAGCAGCGTTCTAAAGACAACTCACTGCCACCTTCTCAGGGGGAGGGGGGGGCGAGAAATGTTGGCCTTGTTCCCGATCCCCAAATCCCCAAGACTGTTGACAGTGTAGTTCAGGCCCTGTGTCCCACGGAGCTGTGCTGAACTAATTAAATCACACCTACACATGTCCATATCCCTCCATATTCATGTGCCCCTCTAACAGCCTCTTAAACCCCTCTACCGAATTTCCCTCCACCACTGACCCTGGCACCCACCACTCTGTATAAAATAAACTTGTTCAACATGCTTCCTTTCAGCTTACCTGCTCTCACCTTAAGTACATGCCCTCTTGTATTAGATAGTGGGTGACTAATGTACTCTATCTGTGCCTCTCAAAATCTCAAATTTCTATCAGGTCTCCCTTCACCGCTACAGAGAAAAAAACACATTTGTCCAATCTCTCCTTATAACACATCCCCTCTAATCCAGGCAGCATCCAGGTAAACCTCTTCTGCATCCTCACACACAGTTCCTCACTGAGGGGTCTTCAGCAGCTTCAAGCTGCTGGCTGTCAACATCTCAGGGGCCCTATCCTGGGCCCAACACTTTGTAGCCTGAAGAAGGATGGACAGCACTCTGTTCGAAGCCTGAGGAGATTTGCTACGTCACCAAATTCTTACAGATGTACGGTGGGGAGCATTCAGACTGGTTGTATCACGGGGTTACAAGAGGCTGCAGGGAGCTGTGGGCTTGGACAGTTCCCTCATGAGTCCATGCCACTGAGGACACCTTCAAAAGGAGGTGCCTTTAGAAAGCAGCATCCATCTCTAAGACCTCCACCCACCCGGACACCCTCTCGTCTGCCTACCACCCTCAGGGAGGGGGTACAGGAGCCTGAAGACCCACACTCAGCTTCTTCCCTGACCATCAGATCTCTGAAACATCCACGAACACTGTCCCATTATTCCTTTTACATGCCAAATTAATTGTTTTCATCATTTTTAGCAATTTTATGACTTTGCCCTGTACAAAGCAAAACAAGAAATTTAGCTCATTGAAGACACATAAAAAATCTGATGCTGATTCTCAAAAGCCTCCACGTGCTTCCTCTCGTGGAACAACTACAACTGAATGCAATACTTCTGCGTCCATGTTAACCTTCCAGTTTCACCCACGTTTCAAGCCCTCCCCACTCCTCGCTAAGCCAAGGTGACACCCACCACCCACACCAGCCCCACCCACCGCCACCACGGTGACTCACGGCGCGCCGGACATTCCCGGGTACAGCCCGTCGGCAACGCAGACGGCGAGAGCTCGGACGTGGTCAGCCAGCACGCGGTATGCCGTGTCCACATAGGCAGCCTCACTGCACCCCACCAGCCCGCTGTAGCGAGGAGCACCCGACTCCTGGGGGGAGGAAAGAGAACGTCCCATCAGACAGTCCCCCGCATCGTGTTGCCACATGCCCCTGCTCCCCAACTCTGAGCCACCACCTCCCTCGTCAGCTTCCTCCCCACCCTCCTCCTCTACCTCACCCACCCACCCCACACTGAGCACTGTGTAGGCAGGAACTTTGCCAATCCCAGCCCACTCCTCGGGTGGCCTTTGGAGCAACCCCTGCCCTCACCCGGTGAATGGCGTCCAAAATGGGGGTGAAGAGGTCGGTGTCGTAGTTAGAGGTCGTCCCCTGCAGAACCGCGACCAGTCGCTCAAGGCCCATCCCAGTGTCGACACTGTATCGGGGCAGAGGCTGCAGGCTGCAGTCTGTTTCCCTGAAGGACAAGAGATGGAGTGAGGTTCCTCTACCCTCTTTATCACACACACCCAGGTCAGACACTCTACACTGTCCCATCACACATTCCCCTGTCAGACACCCTACACTGTCCCATCGCACACACCCGGGTCAGACACTCTACACTGTCCCATCGCACACACCCGGGTCAGACACCCTACACTGTCCCATCACACACACCCGGGTCAGACACTCTACACTGTCCCATCACACACACCCGGGTCAGACACTCTATACTGTCCCATCACACACTCCCCTGTCAGACATTCTACACTGTCCCATCGCACACACCCGGGTCAGACACTCTACACTGTCCCATCACACACACCCAGGTCAGACACTCTACACTGTCCCATCACACACACCCAGGTCAGACACTCTACACTGTCCCATCGCACACACCCGGGTCAGACACTCTACACTGTCCCATCACACACACCCGGGTCAGACACTCGACAGTGTTCCATCACACACACCCGGGTCAGACACTCTACACTGTCCCATCACACACTCCCCTGTCAGACACTCTACACTGTCCCATCACACACACCCGGGTCAGACACTCCACACTGTCCCATCACATACATCCGGGTCAGACACTCTACACTGTCCCATCACACACACCGGGGTCAGACACTCTGCACTGTCCCATCACACACTCCCCCGTCAGACACTCTACACTGTCCCATCACACACACCCGGGTCAGACACTCTACATTGTCCTATCACACACTCCCCTGTCAGACACCCTACACTGTCCCATCACACACACCCGGGTCAGACACTCTACACTGTCCCATCACACACTCCCCTGTCAGACATCCTACACTATCCCATCACACACACCCGGGTCAGACACTCTACACTGTCCCATCACACACTCCCCTGTCAGACACCCTACACTGTCCCATCACACACACCCGGGTCAGACACTCTACACTGTCCCATCACACACTCCCCTGTCAGACATCCTACACTATCCCATCACACACACCCGGGTCAGACACTCTACACTGTCCCATCACACACTCCCACGTCAGACACTCTACACTGTCCCATCACACACACCCAGGTCAGACACTCCACACTGTCCCATCACATACATCCGGGTCAGACACTCTACACTGTCCCATCACACACACCCAGGTCAGACACTCTACACTGTCCCATCACACACTCCCAGGTCAGACACTCTACACTGTCCCATCACACACACCCAGGTCAGACACTCCACACTGTCCCATCACACACTCCCCTGTCAGACATCCTACATTATCCCATCACACACACCCGGGTCAGACACTCTACACTGTCCCATCACACACTCCCAGGTCAGACACAGGGTGAAGCTCCCTTTACACTGTCCCATCACACACTCCCAGGTCAGACACAGAGTGAGGCTCCCTCTACACTGTCCCATCTCACACTCCCCTGTCAGACACAGAATCTTGGCAGCTATGGTGCGAGTCAGGCGAAGTTCACACCCATTTTCTATGTCAGGACTACAGTAGGGGGTCAACCAAGTGATGGAACGGTGAGACTGAGCAGCTTAACCCCATTTTAGGTGTGCCCGCTGGAGACCCACGTCTGCAGTTGGAGCACGAGGAGCAGATGGATGCCCTGAGGGTGCTGCAGCCTGATCGGTCCCGATGTGTGTACGTGAGGTCCCAGACCTGAATGCTACACGACCTGCACCATGGCTCACCCTCTTGTACGCTCCGGAGAAGTGGCAGGGAGACAAAATCAGGCAGTAGAGCTGCTAGCTGATGACAGTACCTTCACCACGGACCCTCTCTGCTCCTTGATTTCAGCAGTCCTGTCAGCAAAGACGCATAGAGTCTTTAACCTAGAGTTCAACCTAGAGTCTGCCAAGGATCCAGCTGCCCTGGGACACTGATGCATCAGGATAATTACCCATGGGTCCGGACCTGATCCACCTGCCCTGGAGGACTGGGATATTGGCAGCCTGACCAGGAGCGTGCTGATTTGGGTGGACCACAGTGTTCCTGTGGGCATTCTGCCGGTGTCTGGCCTCACACTGCACTTATAGCCTGGGTCTGGCTCTTGCTCTGCCGCAGAACGTCTCATCAAGGTTAATGGATCTTTGACACAGGCCCCATTGCCTTCCAGAAAGGGGTACTTCAGGGTTATCCACAGCCGGCCAGTTGTGCGCCATCTCTGTAGACCCATTTTTGTGTCTTCTTTAGAGGAGGTGGTCAGGTCTCGTTCTACGCAGGCCAGACATGGAGGTCATCCTCTGGGCCCACACCAATGACATGTTCCTCATGGTGATGGATCAGACAGACCTGCAGAGGATGAGCAAGTGCCAGCAGGACATTTAGGCTGTGTCGTCTGCCAGGGTCAGCCGAGCAAAGTGTTCCACTCTTAGTGGGCCAGTGGCAGGTGGACTCCCTGTGGAGGACAATTCCACTCTCATGGAGTAACATGCACCTCTTCTACCTGGGAGTTCACCCGAGTCCGACTGGGGAGAACTGACAGAACCTTGAGATGGAAGTTGTTGCCCAGCTGGAGTGCCAGTCAGGTTCCTCATGGTGCTCCTACTGGGCAGGTGCTGGTCAAGAACTAACTGGTGCCCTCTACGTCGTGGTGCCAGCTGGTTAGCTAGACACCAGCTGCTGCCTCAGCCATGAGAAACCAGAGCAAGATAGTGGACTTCTTCCGAGACGATAAGAAACACTGGGTCTCTGCGTGTCCCGATCAGAGGGGGCAGACAGTCACTGGTGTGTGCTTGTACCCAGCAAGCAGCTCCTTGCCCCAGGACCCTGCAAAGATTCCTGTTTGCCAGGTGGCATGAGGGAGGATGTCCAGGTAGCCGTGTTCCTGGGCCTGGCCAAACTAGTTCACTGTGGGTCCTGGCGGGAGACAGCTGAGATAACTGCGGGGTAACCTTCTGGGGTTACGTTCATGCCCAGGGATCCCGCAAAAAGATCACACAGTGTCCTGAGGCACCATGCACCACGGGGTGTCACAGGGGAGAAACTCCAGCCCGGATCGGGATCGGAATATCTGTCCCAACCTACACTCTGTCAGACAGAGTGAAGCTCCCTCTGCACTGTCCCATCACATACTCCCCGAGCAGGCTGGAGAGCTGGTTGTACGTGTACGAGGCTCCCTCTGCACTGTCCCATCACATACTCCCCGAGCAGGCTGGAGAGCTGGTTGTACGTGTACGAGGCCTTGCAGAAAGCCTGCTCACCGCTTGAGATGCAGGACATTCACCGTCGACTGTCGAAGAGGGCCGACGGCCTCTTGCAGTTTAGCTCTGCGACATGGTGAGCTGTGTTCTGAGTTTATGTGGAGAGTGAGAGGCTGAAGACCCCTCGGTACTCGAAGGGGTTCCTGGTCGCTGTGGATGGAGGTGTGGGAGTGAAGGGATGAGGGACCTCCTCATGGCTCTTCCCCTGGCCAACCTCTGCAGAGGGAACAGGCTCTCTGTAACAGGTCCACAAGACTCAGGCACTGGAGTACATCCTGGATTGTGAGGACACACCTCGATTGGGCTCACAAGCAAACGGTGGGGAAGAGGGATTTTGGTATGCTGGCCTCCATCAGTCAGGGCAGTGCACAGGATCTGGGACATGACGTTGCAGGTGCGCGCTATGTTGGGCAGGCCACACCTGGGGTATTGTTTTCAAGAGGGAAGATGTGGTCTCCAAGTACGTGGTCAGGAGCTGGGGTACTGTCTCTCAGAAAAAAAGTTAACAGGCTATTCCTTGGAGCATAGGAGACTTGAGGGATGACCTTGTAGAGGCGTATACAATTATGAGGGGGTTGGATAGGGAGAGTGCACTGTCTTTTTCCCAGGGCTGGGAGATCAAGAACTAGAAGGCACTGGCTTAAGGTCAGAGGAGAGGGATTTAACAGGAACTGAAACGGGAATTTTCCACCCAGAGAGTGGTCAGCATACGGAATGAGCTGCCAGAGGAACTGGTTTTCCCAGGAATGGCCAAATACGGTCAGCTTACATGCCAATTTTGTCATGGACCAGTTGGGCAAAGGGCCTGTTTGACTGCTGCAAGACTCTTTGACATTGTTATCTTGAAAGGTTTTTGACTATGGTAGAAAGAAATTATTTTAAAACAAAGACACTCACAACGAGGGGCCAGGAAATGCCAGGCCCTTAAATCAAAGCATTTTAGGACAGAATTCTAAATCTTCTGTTCACTCCTCCCTCTGCCCCTCCCCCCCCCCCCCCCCACGGCACCCGCTCCCTCAATCCACCCCTCCCTCCCTCCCTTCAACCTGTGGAGTTTGCTCCAGCCTTTACCCCTTTCACTCACCCTCCTTCCCCCTGTCCTCACCTGTGGTACTGCATGAAGACCAGGTTCCAGAGCTCCACCACAGCGGGGTTGCTGGTGTTGACCTGGGCCGCAGCCCCTGGCCCCAGTCCGTGGTCGTAGTGAATCTCGGTGCAGGGTCCGCAAGGGCCCGTCTCCCCCATCTCCCAGAAGTTGCTGCTCAGTCCAAAGGGCAGCACCCGCTCCGGGGGCAGGCTGCGACACAGGGCAGGGATGGGGTCAAGAGCAGCTGGACCCCTGAACCGTCATCCCCAGACCCACGACGTCCCGCCCCTCCCTCTGTCCGTGCAGCCAACCCCACCTTTCGGGCATACAGATGACGT
Organism: Mobula birostris; assembly: GCF_030028105.1. Lineage (NCBI taxonomy): Eukaryota > Metazoa > Chordata > Chondrichthyes > Myliobatiformes > Myliobatidae > Mobula > Mobula birostris. The sequence goes on from NW_027275927.1 coordinate 533,433, forward strand.
TTGGGCAGGGCGGTTTGTGCAGACGGTGTTGAAAACTGGAGGTGGGTGTCCAGCTGAGAAATGAGCGACCTCACAAGACAGAGATTGGATGCACCCTTGGGTCTGAGAGTGTGGGAGGGGCGGTACTGAGGGAGGGTCACACTGTGGGAGGGGCGGTACTGAGGGAGGGTCACACTGTGGGAGGGGTGGTACCGAGGGAGGGTCACACTGTGGGAGGGGCGGTACCGAGGGAGAGTCACACTGTGGGAGGGGCGGTACCGAGGGAGGGTCACACTGTGGGAGGGGCGGTACCGAGGGAGAGTCACACTGTGGGAGGGGCGGTACCGAGGGAGGGTCACACTGTGCGAGGGGCAGTACTGAGGGAAGGTCACACTGGGAGGGGCGATACCGAGGGAGGGTCACACTGTGGGAGGGGCGGTACCGAGGGAGGGTCACATTGGGAGGGGCGGTACTGAGGGAGGGTCACACTGTGGGAGGGGCGGGTACCGAGGGAAAGTCACACTGTTGGAGGGACAGTACCGAGGGAGGGTCACACTTTGGGAGGGGCAGTACTGAGGGAGGGTCACACTGTGGGAGGGGCGGTACCGAGGGAGAGTCACACTGTGGGAGGGGCAGTACTGAGGGAGGGTCACACTGTGGGAGGGGCGGTACCGAGGGAGAGTCACACTGTGGGAGGGGCGGTACTGAGGGAGGGTCACACTGTGGGAGGGGCAGTACTGAGGGAGGGTCACACTGTGGGAGGGGCGGTACCGAGGGAGGGTCACACTGTGGGAGGGGCAGTACTGAGGGAGGGTCACACTGTGGGAGGGGCGGTACCGAGGGAGGGTCACACTGTGGGAGGGGCGGTACCGAGGGAGGGTCACATTGGGAAGGGCGGTACCGAGGGAGGGTCACACTGTGGGAGGGGCGGTAGCGAGGGAGGGTCACACTGTGGGAGGGGCAGTACTGAGGGAGGGTCACACTGTGGGAGGGGCAGTGTAGCACCAGCCTCCCTTTGCCCATCCTGACAGAAAGCCCTGTGCACTCACCCCAGGCTGAGCCAGACATCCCGCGTCTCCTCATCAGCCTCCAGCCCAGCAGCAGAGTCTCCCCCAAAGTAGGTGACGTACAGCCTGTCCTGGGGGATCCCATACACCTCTGTCAGCAGCTCCCAGGCCATGGAACACGCCTCCTCCTGCAGGCCAGGGCAAAGAAACCATCATTCCCACTCCGCCCTGCACTTCCTGGCCCAGCAGTCCCCCCAGGCTGTGAGAGGGGCCTGAACACCACCCCAGGGAATGGGCACCAGAATCCGTCCCTCCAATCTTGCCCTGCACTCCTCCCACTCTCCGCTCCTCCCTTCCAATTCAAACAATAGACGGCTATTAAACTCAGATACCTTCCGTAGTTACCCACCCCCACAGTTAATTACACGGCTGTTGCTATGGTGAGGCGCGGGGCCTGTAGTATGGGAGGTTTCACAATTAGATCAACCCAACAGCTGCCCCCCCACTTTGGGTTTCACCCCTCCTCCCTCCTGCTCCCCTCATATTTCCCCCTTCCCCCACAGCACTCCCGCCCACATCTCCATACACACCCAGCTTCACCCAGAGCAACCACAATATCTCCATACACATCCTTCACCCAGAGCACCCACATCTCCATACACACCCCCCTTCACCCACAGTACCCCCACCCACATCTCCATACACACCCCCTTCACCCAGAGCACCCACATCTCCATACACACCCCCCTTCACCCACAGTACACCCACCCACATCTCCATACACACCCTTCACCCAGAGCACCCACATCTCCATACACCCCCTCTCCCTTCACCCTGACAATCTCCAGCTCCTCTCCCTTCCCCCAAAAGCCCTCCCACACCTCTAACCCCCCCTTCTACCTCTCATCCCTCTCCCCACCCCTTCCCCATGCCTAGCCCCTCCCACAGCACGCACCTTGAAGAAGTCACCGAAGGACCAGTTGCCGAGCATCTCGAAGAAGGTGTGGTGGTAGAGGTCACGACCCACGTCCTCCAGGTCGTTGTGCTTGCCGCCAGCGCGCACGCACTTCTGGCTGTTGACCACTCTCCGGTAACCGGCCATTTCACTGCGGGGGTCCACGCTGCCCAGTATCAGGGGCTTAAACTGCAAAGAGACACGGTGGGACATCCTGTTACAGCTGTGAGGGTGTTGCCAGGCCAGGGAGTCCGAATCCAGAAGGCCGAGGTTGGGAGCAGTGTCTGCAGTTCCGCGCACTGCACTGCAGGATAGCGATGGGTGGAGTGACACGGACACTCGGCAGGCAGCACAGGCTCTGTTGCTAAGCAGCTTCTGCATTCTCCCCGTGAGCCACGGGCTTCCTCCATGTGCTCCACATCCTCAGCCCTGTGGCTGGGTTTAATAAGTTGTTGCCACTGGAAAGATGGCGAAACGGGCAGGCTATTCCTCACTCGGTGGATTTCACACGCACAACCCATCCCACTGTATGTTTCTATGTGCACGTGAGAGTAAAGCCCAGCTTTATCTTATCTTTATGAGATCACTGGAGGCGAGATCGCCAAGGTAGGGCTGTTTAAAACTTGAGGGAAGAGGTTTAAAGGGGTAACACTCACAGAAAGAGCAGTATGAGCTGGAGGCAAGAACAGTTACACAGTTACAGTAAGAGGCATCTGTACGGGTATTTGACAGAGCAGAGCGCACAACATGGAAATGGGTCCTTTCGGCCCAACACCTGCACATCCCATTTGCCTTTGTCTGGCCCATATCCCTCCAAACCTTTCCTGTCCTCCTCCCTTAGTCACCTCTAAGTGTTGTCATTGTACAGCTTCCTGTGGCAGCCCATTCTACACCCACCACCCTGCGTGGAAAATGCTTCCCTCAGGTCCTTTTTAAATGCTTTCCCTCTCACCTTCCACAGAGTCCTGCAGTGTTAGACTCCCATACACTGGGAAAAAGAGTGACTGTCCACTTCACCTGAGCCCTTAATATTTTATAAACTTCCACAAGGTCACCCCGAAGCCCCCAGTGAAAGTCCCAGCCCATTCAATTACTTCTCATAACTCAAGTCCTCCAGTTCTGGTGTAAATCTTTTCCGCATCCTCTCCAGCTCAGCGACACCCTTTCCACAGCTTGAGAACCAGAACTGTGGACGGTACTCCAGCTGTGGACGGTACTCCAGCTGTGGACGGTATTCCAGCTGTGGACGGTATTCCAGCTGTGGTCTTGTACCGTTTGAACAGTATGCACAGCAACGGGCCCCTCAGCACATGATGTTATACTGAACCAATTAAACTGATGAACCTATTTAACTCATCCCATCTGCCTACATACAATTCTTCCTCTGCAATGTGTGCCTGTCTGAAATGCTTCTCGTTCCTGTATCCACAAGCAGCCCAAGCACACACCATTCTCACCTTAAACACATCCCTTCCCACATTAGACCCTTCAATCCTGGGTACCAGACACTGGCTGCCTGCTCCATCTATGCCCCTGTTCTGTCCCAATCAAGTACTCAGTGCCCTGTCTGATCAAGGCCAGCACATCCACCGTCCCGTCTACCCACTGTCAGGGAACGCTGTACGTGCAACCCTCCATCTCTCTGATCTACAGCACTCCCCAGGGGCAACAAACTATCTGCTTGAGGAAAGGGAATGCCATTCTTTCGAGTCAAAAGCATGTATCGGAACTTTATCCCCCGCAGGTGCTGCTTGCCCAACTAGGTTCTTCCTCCAACAGATTTCTTTGTTGCTTCAGATTCCAGCATCTGTGGTCTCTTGTATCAATATTCTCCAGTGACCTGTGCAAGTCCTGCCTTGGTTTAACTTCCCAAGATGCATACTTTCACATTCCTCTGCCATTCCCTTACCCACTTTCCCAGTTGATCTTGATCCTACTGCAACATCAGACAACGTTCTTCACTGATTTTGGTGTCACAAATGTGCAAACTAACTATGATAACTACATTCTTTTCTAAATTGTTCATATAGATAAGAAATACCAGTGGTCACAGGTCTCCAAAATGAAAACAAACCCCCACCATCCATCCGACAACTTCCTCTAAACCAATCTCTTAGCCAATTCATCAATGTACCCGGGACCCCCAGCCATCTAACATTCCAGATCAGGCTACCACATGGAACCTTGTCTTAGCCTTGCTGATGTCTACCATCCTGCCCATATCGATCCTCTTGGTCAGTACTTGGTAGTTATATAGTGAGACATGATTTCCCATGCACAAGTTCATGTTGACCATCTGTAATCAGTCAAATGTGGACAGACATTTAGAATCTCCAGTAACTTTCCCACTGCAGATGTTAGGTTCACCAGTCAGAAAATCTTTCTTAAATAAAGGCACAACATTAACCACCCTCCAGTATGTGACTATTGATGATGAGGGATATGGAATTAATGCAGGAAGTTGGGATTGGTACAGAAAATGTGGTGGTAGCACTGATGGGATGGGATGAAAGGCCTGTTTCTATGCTGTACAACTCTTTGAAACCAATACTCATCATAAGGAGCACCTTTGCAGACATAAAGAAGGCAAGACAGCGGCGACTTTTCATTAGGTCACCAAAAACAATCACAAATTTTAACAGATGCATCGTGGAGAGCATTGTAACTGTCACTGTCTGGTATGGGGAGGGGGTGGCTACTGCACAGGATCAAAGCTACAGAAAGTTGGAAAATCTTCAAGGAATGATGCCTCAAAAAGGCGGCTTCCATCATTAAGGACCTCCCCCCACCACCCATCACCCAGGATATGCCCTCTTCTCACTGTTACTGTCAAGGAGATGGTATGGAGCCTGAAGGCACACACTCAGCGATTCAGGAACAGCTTCTTCCCCTCTGCCATCCAATTTCTGAATGGACATTGAACCCATGAATGCTACTTGTTATTTCCATTTTCTTGTGCTGCTTATTTAATTGAAACATTTTATCGTAATTCAGTTTTCTTTTTTATCTCTATTATCGTGTATTGCATTGCACTGCTGCTGCTAAGTTGACAAATTTCACAACATATGCTGGTGATATTAAACCTGATTCTAATTCTTTGTGTTATCATCCTCTCCCTCCAATCTCCACCCCTGTCCCTCTAATCCCTGCCTCTCCCCCGCCGAATTGACTCAATCCACTGATCCCAGACTCTGCCCTCTGACATCAGACTCTCCTCTCCCTAACCTCCAGACTCTCTGCCCCCACCCTACCATCACTACCCAGTGACCTTAGACTCTCTGCCATTTAAGAACATTGTTACATAAGAACATAAGAAATAGGAGGAGGAGTTGGCCATCTGGACCATCAAGCCTGCTCCACCATTCAATAAAATCACGGCTGACCTGGTCATGGACTCATCTCCACTTACCTGCCTTTTCCCCATAACCCTTAATTCCCCTACTATGCAAAAATCTATCCAACCTTGTTTAAAATATATTTCCTGAGGTAGCCTCCACTGCTTCATTGGGCAGAGAATTCCACAGATTCACCACTCTCTAGGAAAAGCAATTCCTCTTCAACTCTGTCCTAAATCTACTCCCCTGAATCTTGAGGCAATGTCCTTTAGTTCGAGTCTCACCTACCAGTGGAAACAACTTTCTTGCATCTATCTTATCTATTCCTTTCACAATTTTATGTTTCTATAAGATCTCTCATTGTTCTGAACTCCAGTGGGTACAGTTCCAGGCGACTCAATCACTCATCATAGTCTAACCCCCTCACCTCTGGAATCAACCTGGTGAACCTCCTCTGCACCGCCTCCAAAGCAAGAATATCCTTCCTCGAGTAAGGAGACCAGAACTGCACACAGTACTCCAGGTGCGGCCTCACCTGTACAGTTGCAGTATAACCTCCCTGCTCTCAAATTCAATCCCTCTAGCAATGAAGGCCAACGTTCCATTTGCCTTCTTGATAACCTTCTGCACCTGCAAACCAACCTTCTGTGATTCATTCACAAGCACTCCCAGGTCCCTCTGTATGGCAGCATGTTGCAATTTTTTTACCATTTAAATAATAATCTGCACTTCCATTTTTGCTACCAAAGTTGATGCCCTCGCATTTACCAACATTGTATTCCATCTCTCAGACCCTTGTCCACTCACTTACCCTATCTATATCTCTCTGCAGACTCTCCATATCCACTGCACAATTTACTTTTCCACTCAATTTAGTATCATCAGCAAACTTAGATACACTACATTCGGTCCCCTCTTCCAGATCGTTAATGTATATTGTGAACAGTTGCGGGCCCAGCACTGACCCCTACGGTACACCGCGCACCACTGATTGCCAACCAGAGAAACGCCCATGTATCCCAACTCTCTGCTTTCTATTTGTTAACCAATCCTCCATCCATGCTAATATATCACCCCCAACTCTATGCATCCTTATCTTATGGTTAAGTCTTTTATGTGGCACCTTATCGAACACCTTTTAGAAATCCAAGTAAATAATGTCCATCTGTTCCCCTTTATCCACTGTGCTTGTTATATCCTCAAAGAACTCCAGTAAGTTTGTCAAACAGGACCTGCCTCTGCTGAATCCATGCTGTGTCTGCCTGATGGGATCCATTTTGTTCCAGATGCCTCTTCTTATTTCTTCTTTATTGATAGCTTCAAGCATTTTCCCAACTACAGATGTTAAACTAACTGGCCTATAGTTACCTGCCTTTTGCTTGCATCCTTTTTTGAACAGTGGCGTGACATTTGCTGTCTTCCAATCCACTGGGACCTGCCCAGAGTCCACAGAATTTTAGTAAATTATCACCAAAGCCTCTACTATAACCTCTGCCATTTCTTTCTGTACCCTGGGATGCATTCTATCAGGATCAGGGGACCTGTCTATCTTCAGGCCCACAAATTTGCTCAGCACTACTGCTTTAGTGATAGCTATTGTATCGAGGTCCTCACCTCCCATCACACCCATATCATCTCCCTTTGGCATGTTAGACGTGTCTTCCATTGTGAAGACTGACACAAGATAGTCATTCAAAGCCTCTGCCATTTCCCCATTACCCAATATCAATTCCCCCCTCGTCCTCCAAGCGACCTACGTTCACTTTAGCCAACCTTTTCTGCTTTACCTAATTATAAAAACTTTTACTATCTGTTTTTATATTTTGTGCTAGTTTATTTTCATAATCTATCTTCCCTTTCTTTACTGCTTGCTTAGTCGTTCCTTGTTGCTTTTTAAAGTTTTCCCAGTCTTCCAGTTTCCCTCTACTCTTGACAACTTTGTATGCATAAGATTTTAGTTTGATGCCTTCTTCTATTTCCTTAGTTATCCCAGGCTGGCTTTCCCCACACTTACTGTCCTTGCTTTTATCTGGAATATACTTTTGTTGAGCATCGTGAAAAATCTCTTTGAAAGTCGTCCACTGTTCCTCAACTATCCCACCATATAGCCTGTGTTCCCAAACTACCTCATCCCATTCTAGTCTCCCTTGTTTAGGTACAATACACTGGTTTTAGATCGAACTATTGCACCCTCCATTTGTAAGAAAAACTCGAGCATACTCTGATTACTCTTTCCACGAGGATCTCTAACTACAAGATCACTAACTTTACCTGTCTCATTGCACAGGACCAGATCCAAGATAGCACGTTCCCTTGTAGGTTCAGTAACAAGCCGTCCAAGAAAGCTATCACGTATGCATTCTATGGAGTCCTCCTCTTGGACTACCTACCGAATCCCCGAACCTCTGTCCACTTACCCCAGAGTCCCTGATCTGATCCTGGCCTAGGTTATTTGCCCTTTGCCCAGATTCGACCCTCTCCCTACTAACCCCATACTGTCCTTCTGACCTCTGACCCGAACTCTCTGCCCCCTTACCTGGTTCATCCCTGCGTTAACGAACAAGAGGCTGGGATCAGCTCGGGGGATCACGGGGGCCGAGCGGACCTCCCGGTGTCGCTGCTTGTCTCTGAAGAAGCGGAGGAAAGAGCCGCGGACGTTGTAGGCACTCGGAGCTGGGCCGCCTCCTGGGGCTCTTCCCGCGGCGGAGCCGCAAAACCCCTTGGTCCGGAGACCCAGCAGCCGCCACACGGGCGCCGCCATCTTTGTTGCTGGCGGAAACCGCGCACCAACAATATGGCAAGAGGGCTGAGGGAAAACCGGTGGGTTCCGCCGTACAGACGCCATCCAGCGGGGCTACTCGGCCACTGCACCAACAATACCAAAGTAACTGATCCCTGGGTGTGTGTCGAATTGTTAGATAGAGCCGATGTTGTTGAGAAGCCCTGCTCGTGATTGAGTTACAAAATACACATGGACTAAGATGTTAACTGTCCTCGTGATTGCAAGAAACCGCAGAGAGTTGTGAACACACCTCAGCACATTACAGAAACCAGCCTCTCTCTTCCGTTGACTTGTTACCTTGGTAAAGCAGCCAACGTAATTAAGTATTCCACCCACGTCCCAGCTCTCGAGGGAATTATCAAGTATCCCCTTTACAACTTCTACTGCTGAAATCGCTAGCCACTGACACACTGTACACATTGTGAGTAACATTGTTCGAAACTAATTAGGAGAACCCAGGAACCTCAGTGCAGACAGACGCAATTCAAGACCAACTTTTCTCAACCTTTTTGCCCTGGAGGAACCCTTGAAATAATTTTCAGGTCTCAGGGAACCCCTGGGTAAAAATTATTATATCTACAGCTCACAGTATGTTAGCTTAATTGGTAAATGGTAGATATAAAAATCCAAAATTAATTACTAATGTTCTTCTGAGTAGAGAATTAATTTTTAGCCAACCTTTCTTGAAAAAAACAGTTAAGCATAGTGTACCTTTCGTGAAATTAATCTTTCTTTCCCTTTCATAAATTTTAAAAACTCATAAGGAATACATAATAAATTTCTGTTAAACAACTGGCTTAAGCCAAACACGAGGAAATCTGCAGATGCTGGAAATTCAAGCCACACACATTAAAAGTTGCTGGTGAACGCAGCAGGCCAGGCAGCATCTCTAGGAAGAGGTACAGTCGACATTTCGGGCCGAGACCCTTCGTCAGGACTAACTGAAAGAAGAGCTAGTGAGAGATTTCCCACTTTCAAATGTCTTACTAGCTCTTCTTTCAGTTAGTCCTGACGAAGGGTCTCGGCCCGAAATGTCGACTGTACCTCTTCCTAGAGATGCTGCCTGGCCTGCTGCGTTCACCAGCAACTTTGATGTGTGTGGCTTAAGCCAAAATGGGATTTAATTTTTCTAAGGGTAAGCTCGATAGATTTAATTTAAATAAAGGTTGTAAATTTAATTTTATCTATTTACAAAATGAAAATTTATTGGCAATGTTGAATAGTAAAGTTACTAAAAATTATAAACCAAGGCAATATGAATAAAAATAAGGCCTAAGACACACTTTTATACAAGGCTTTGAAAAATCATTTTCTTACTAAGTAACATGATCAGGTTCAAATTCAGACCTAGTATATGAAACTAGTGTTTGTTTTTTGCTGTACAAATACTCATTTCTGGGTTGAACTTGAGATGTGCACACACAGATTTCTCCATCGAATGAAATGAGATGATTTCTATCCTTGCTCTTGATGCTTGTTAAACAAGAAAATGCTTGCTCACACATGTAAGAAGTTGAAAACTGCAGCAAAACATTCATTGCTTTCCTATGAACGGCAGGATACTCCCACAGAAATCCAGAACTTAACAAGGACAGATCAGTAAAGCTCATCTTGACTGCAGCTCACAAAGTTCTTCCTCTTCTCTCAAAGTCAAATTCGCAGGCTGAGCAGAAGATTCAGAAAAAGGTTCCCTCACCCAGTCATACACTTGTGTTAAAAGGGAGGAAAAGTACTGTTCAATTTTGTTCTGCAGTTTTTCCAGGTGGTTTTCAATAAGACTCAAGATTTTCTGATACCCCTCCCCACTCTCAAGTCCAAGTAATAGTGGAAAAGTTTCAAGATTTCCTTTGCAGCATGATTTTTCCAAAGATTCAGTTTCCTTTTAAATCCAAGAATCTTGTTACTCAAAGTCAAAATATAATCTCCAGGGTCTTGCAGAGAGTTGTTCAACTGGTTCGTATGATGAAAAATCTGGCCTACTATTTTCTTGAAAGTACCGCAATTCACTTTTCAGCTCAAACACCCCATTGAGAATTCATCCTCTGCTAAGCCACCAGATTTCTGTATGTAGCAGGAGATTAGTGTGCTCTTTGCCCAGGTTTTCACACAGTTTTTAAAAAAATATTCTCAAGTAAACTGGTCTTAAAGCTACGAGGTAACTTGCTTCCAAAACCCTTCTACTGTCTGTGACTTTATTTTCAAAAGCTTTCATCTGTCTGTTTTGAGACTCCAATAGTCGTTTAAAATAATCAGCACTTTTACATGCCATATTTTGTAATTTGTAGTTAAATGTCCTTTCAATTTTGCTGCAGCCATTGCTACATTTGTAAGTTGTTTACCACAGACTTGGCACAATGGAATAGGACAACTTGAATCACCAGTCCATGTAGAACGCATTGATAAGTAGCTTTCATTGTAAAGACAGACTTTTTTTGTCTGTTGTTTCAAAAGTGCAGTGAGATGACTCAGAAGATTGTAGTTCTTCAATTTAACCTTATCAGAATTGTCTGTAGGCCTAGGCAATTTCTCTTGCATCTCACACCTCCTCTTCAAAATTTGTCACACTGAACTGCCTTTAGAATGGAAATTTCCCTCCAGTTTGTTTGCTCCCATCAGGGGAAGGTAATTGCTAAATGAAGAGACTGTGGTAAGGTGTACTACTTTCAGACGGAAAGATTTTGCTATTTTGCCATTTTTTCACACTGTAAATATTTTTGCTCCTTTTCAAAAGGTTTTCCATCTTTTGGCACACAATAAACACCTTTGCACGAAATGTGCTATTGTGACCTGTCTGTGTTTGTAAAGCCCACATTTTCATAAAGGCACACTACCCTCACCAAGACCCAACGTTGTGACAGGGGACTTTTCCAATTTCCCTTTGGATAATATCTGTTGTAATAGACAGACTTTTGATTTGTATTCGGAAGAATACTTCAGGAATTTTTCATAAATTTTTCAGGTATTTCCTTTTCCAAGGGTAAACAGGATAATCCCTCAGCATTTTCATGATTAGGCATCCTCACAAGATCACAAGACAAAGGAGCAGAAGTAGGCCATTCAGCCCATCGATTCTGTTCCGCCACTCCACCAATGATCTAAACTATTCTCCCATCTGGTTCCAATTTCTGGCTTTTTCCCCATGTCCCTCGATACTCTGACTAATTAGATACCTATCAATCTCCTCCTTAAATACCCTCAATGATCGGTCCTCCACAGCTGTATGTGGCAACGAATTCCATAAATCCACGACCCTCTGGCTAAAAAAATTTCTCATCTCTGTTTTGGATCTTCTTGAATTTGATCTTGCAATTGTGTCCTCCAAGAAACAGAGTCCATCCCTGAAGTAGCATTGCTACTGTAAGTGGAACACCCTTCTGTGGATTGAAAATGGTCACTAGTGGTTGATGAGGCCATAAGACTTAGGAATCAGAATTAGGCCATTCAGCCCATCAAGTCTGCTCTGCCATTCCATCATGGCTGATCATGGATCCCACTCAACTCCATACGTCTGCCCTCTCTCCATATTCTTTGAAGCCCCGACCAATCAGGAATCTATCAACTTCCGCTTCAAATATACCCACGGACTTGTCTCCACCGCAGTCTGTGGCAGAGCATTCCACAGATTCACCACTGTCTGGCTAAAGAAATCCCTCATTACTTCTGTTCGAAAAGGTTGCCCCTCAATTTAGAGGCTGTGCCCTCTAGTTCTGGATACCCCCACCACAGGAAACATCCTCTCCACATCCACCCTATCTAGTCCTTTCAACATTCGGTGGGTTTCAATGAGATCCATCTGCATTCTTCTAAATTCCAGTGAGTACAGGCCTAAAGCTGCCACACGCTCCTCATATGTTAACCCCTTCATTCCAGGAATCATCCTTGTGAACCTCCTGGCCTCTCCAATGATGACACATCCTTTCTGAGGTATGGGGCCCAACACTGTTGACAATACTCCAAGTGTGGCTGACTAGTGTCTTATAAAGCCTCAGCATTATCTCCTTGCTTTTATATTCTATTCCCTTTGAAATAAATGCCAACCTTGCACTTGCATTCTTTACCACAGACTCAACCTGTAAATTAACCTTCTGGGAGTCTTGTACAAGGGCTCCTAAGTCCCTCTGCACTTCTGATGTTTGAATTTTCTCCCCATTTAGGTAATAGTCCGCACTATTGTTCCTTTTACAGAAATGCACTATCATACATTTCCCAACACTGTATTCCATCTGCCACTTTTTTGCCCATTATTCCAATGTGTCTAAGTCTTGCTACAACTGCATTGCTTCCTCAGCACTACCTACCCCTCCACCTATCTTCATATCATTTGCAAACTTTGCCATAAGGCCATCAATTCCACTATCTAAATCACTGACAATGTGAAAAACAGTGGTCCCAATACTGACCCCTGAGGAACACCACTAGTCACAGGCAGACAACCAGAAAAGGCCCCCTTTATTCCCACTCACTGCCTCCTGCCTGTCAGCCATGCCAGTATCTTTCCTGCAATCCCATAAGATCTTACCTTGTTCAGCAGCCTTATGTGAGGCACCTTATCAAATGCCTTCTGAAAATCTAAGTAAATGACATCTACTACATCTCCTTTGTCCACTCTTCTTGTTACTTCCTCGAAGCACTCTAACAAATATGTCAGGCAAGATTTCCTTTTACAGAAACCATGCTGACTTTGACTCATTTTATCATTAGTCTCCAAGTACCCTGAAAACACGTCCTTAATAATGGACTCCAACACTTTCCCAACCACTGAGGTTAGGTTAATTGGTCTACAATTTCCTTTTTTTTTTGCCTTCCTCCCTTCTTAAAGAGTGGAGTGACATTTGCAATCTCCCAGTCCTCCGGGACCATGCCAGAATCAAGTGATTCTTGAAAGATAATGGTCAATGCATCCGTTATCTCTTCAGCAACCTCTCTCAGGACTCTGAGATGTCGTCCATCTGGTCCAGACGACTTTCCACCTTAAGACCTTTCTGTTTGCCTGGCACTTTTTCCTTTGTAATAGCAATGGCACTCGCTCCTGCTCCCTGACACTCATAGACCTCTGGGATACAGCTAGTGTCTTCCGCAGTAAAGACTGAAGCAAGATACTTATAAAGTTCATCTGCCATTTCTTTGTCCCCCATTACTACCTCACTAACATCATTTTCCAGTGGTCCTTTATGTAACTGAAAAAACCTTTCGTATGCAGCTTTATATTTTCAGCTAGTTTGCCCTCAAATTTCACGTATTCCCTTCTTATAGCTTTTTCAGTTGCCTTTTGTTGGATTTTTAAAAGCTTTCGAATCATCTAACTTCCCACTCTCTTTTGCTACCTTATATGCCTTTTCCTTGGCTATTATGCAGTCCTTAATTTCCTTTGTCAGCCACTTCTCTAGTCTTGCCATTTGAGAACTACTTCTTCTGTGGGACATACGTATTCTACACCTTGTGAAGTATTCTCAGAACCTTCAACCACCTCTGTTCTGCCGTCATCCCCACCAGTATCTCCCTCCAATCCACCTGGGCAAGCTCCTCTTTCATGCCTCTGTAATTCCCTTTATTCCATTGTGATACTGATACATGTGAGTTATGCTTCTCCCTCTCAAATTGCAGTATGAATTGATCATATTATGATCACTGCCTCCTAAGAGTTCCTTTATGTTAAGCTCCCTAACAAGATCTAGGTTATTACACAACACCCAATCTAAGATGGCCTTTCCCTGAGTAGGCTGAAGCATAAGCTGCTCTAAAAAGCCATTGGGTAGGCATTCAACAAATTCCCTCTCTTGCAATCGACACCATCCTGACTTTCCCAATCCCCTTGCATATTGAAATCCCCCATTACAATTGTGGCATCACCCTTATGACATGTATTTTCCAGCTCCCTCTGCAATCACAGCCCCATATCTTGGCTGTGTTTTGGAGGCCTATATATGATTCCCATAATGTTTTTTTTCACCCTTTCATTTTCTTAACTGCACCCACAAAGATTCAACATTCTCTGATACAAAGTCATCTGTTTCTAAAGATGTAATTCCATCTCTTACCAACAGAGCCACACCTCTGCCTACCTTCCTGCCTGTCCTTTCTATACAAGGGATATCCTTTGATGTTAAACTCCCAACTACAGCCTTCTTTCAGCCTCAGTTGATGATCAGTAATGAAGGTAAACTCTCTCCCAAACAAGTAATGATTGAAATTTTTTACACCCAAACCAGACTCAAGGCATCTTGTTAATCTGTGTGTAATTCTGCGAAACTCCCTCAGAACTGCCCCTCCCACAGTGTGACCCTCCCTCAGTACTGCCCCTTCCACAGTGTGACTCTCCCTTGGTACTGCCCCTCCCACAGTGTCTCCCGTCCCCCCCAGTACTGCCCCTCCCACAGTGTGACTCTCCCTCAGTACCGCCCCTCCCACAGTGTGACACCAGGCATCCCACCTCTCCTGGAAGTTCAGGGAGTCTCCTGCATATCAATAGTGGCTCCCTGATGCCTGGAAATTATATACAATATCCTGGAAATTGATTTTTTTGAGAGGGAGAGGGAGAGCGAGCATCCTGATTGGTCTCCCTTCACGCTAAGAGTGGTCCCCAACCACCGGGCCGTGAGGAAACAATATGATTTGGCGATATGAGTCAGCTGCACCTTTCCTCATTCCCTGTCACGCACTGTTGAACGAGCGCACGTGAGGTCATTACCTGAGTGTCATCTGGGTGATGACACAGGAAGAAGATCAACTCCTTGAGTTTGCAAATGACAGCGGGCTGAAAATTATGTGTGATATAACATCTCTGCTGTCATTCTGGATCAAAGTCAAGGCTAAATATCCTGAGATAGCCACGAAAGCACTGAAAATGTTGCTTCCATTTCCAACATCATATCGCTGCGAAGTTGGGTTTTCTGCAATGAATGCAACAAAAACTAAATTGCGGAATAGATTAGACATAAGGAACCCTGTTCGAGTATCGCTGTCTCCCATCACCCCTCGATGGGACCGTCTTGTTGCAGGAAAACAAGCCCAGGGCTCCCACTGATTCAGCGATATTGGTGTGTTGCAATTATTTATATGTTCATATGAGGAAAATATGCGCTGTGTTTAATATCCAAACGTTACTTAAAATGTTATGATGCTATTGACTTATAATTGACTTATCACTATATTCATGCGAGGAAAATATGCGCTGTGTGTTTAATATTAAATTTGTTAGATAAACCCTTTTAGAAATGAAATTACAGCCCCTCCCCCTCAGTACCGCCCCTCCCACAGTGTGACCCTCTCTCCGTACTGCCCCTCCGACCATGGGGCTGCCTTTAGGCCCTTACCCCCGCTTTTCTGTCCTAGTTGCCAGACGGCCCTGAGCTTGTGTCTCCAATGGCCATGTAACCAGCGAGGTGAGGATGCAGCCCAGAATTCCGCAGGGCTCAGAGACAGCCCCACCACCACCACATCTCACACTCAACTAGAAATAACTCCCTTCATTGTCTTGCACAGTCTAGAATCAGAATCAGGTTTATTATCTGAATCTTTAAAATATTATCATGATTAAAATCAGGAGTTAATAAAGTCAACATGGAGTTTATTGTCACATGCACAAACACATGAATGTATTGGTGCAATGAGAAATAAGCACGAAGTATCAGGCGTACAATATTCATAAAAACATAACATACATAACTTATATCATTTTTAACAGGAAAGAACGTGACGAGAACGGAAAAAAAGTCAATTTTAGTTCAAGGTGGTAAAAGTGCTGCGATATTAAATTCATGATCAGGATCGTGCTGCTTGGATCAAGAACTGGATGGTTATTTACTTTATTCTGAAGAGAAGTAGTTATAGCTTGTGATGCTGTTGGGCCAGGAGATTTCGGCCTTAGTTGATGGTTAGCAAAGCTGGTAATTATTCCTGTGATTGACAGCTGGAGCATTGGGAAGAAGAGACGTCCCAGGTTGTCGTGTTGAGTACAGTATTTATTTAATGCATAGGATCCAAAAATTGAGCTCAAAAGAATAAAATAACCTATAATTTTGAATTCAGTTTTCAATTTTCACCTCCTTTTCAATGCTGTTTATTTTGCATCAAAGTAGACCGGAACTTAACTGACAGGCGGTGAACCTTATTAAGGATGCACCGTGTGCGGGGCGGAAGATACTCTTGGGGCCGTAGGGTTCCGGACTCCTGAGGCGGAAGTGTCCATTATAAATCCCTCCCCCGGCAGCACAGGCGGAAGTGAAAATGGAGGCGCTTGTATTCATTCTATCCTTGGTCGATTGTTGCGCCTTAATATTCTTGGCGGTATATTTTGTATCCTCTGGGTGCGGAGGAATGAAGCGAGTGAGGAAGGGTGTAAAGGGATAGGGGAGAAATGAAAGGGGATATAGAGAGGGATGGAGAGGGGGAGTGGGGAGGCGGGATGTGGAAGAGGAGTAGAGGGGTAGACGTGGAAGGGGTCTGGAGGAGGGAGCTTGGAGGGGTCTGAGGGAGGATGGAGGGGATTGTGGAGGGGGATGAAAGGAGAATGGGCATGTAGAGGGGGAGAATGTAGGGACAGGAATGGGGTGTTGGAGGGGTGGAGGTGTGGAGGGGAAGAAGGTGCTGGGGAGAGGTGG
The DNA here is from genome assembly GCF_030028105.1 of Mobula birostris. Lineage (NCBI taxonomy): Eukaryota > Metazoa > Chordata > Chondrichthyes > Myliobatiformes > Myliobatidae > Mobula > Mobula birostris. The sequence continues at coordinate 550,091 of NW_027275927.1, forward strand.
GCAAGGAGGGAGGTGTGTCTGGGGGAGGTGGGGGATAGCTGAGTGGTTGGGTGGGGACGAGGGTGGCTATGGAGGAGATTGGTGTTGGAGGTGCTGAGGATAGGGAGGGGGCTGGATGTTGAGGGGCTGTGGGTTGGGAACGGCCTCTGTGGAGAGAAGAGGGAAGGGTTTGTGAAGCAGGGAGTGGGATAGAGGAAGGGAAATATGAGGGAGAGGGAGGTATAAGAGGGGGAAATGAAGAGTGAGTATAATATATGTGGAATGAGAGCATGGGGGAAATGAATGGTAGCAGAGATGAGGGGTCCTGAGAAGGGCTGGGAGCGAAGCTACATGGGCTCTGGGTTTTCCTGAGCAGAGTTCAGATTATAACCTTGTCAGATCTGGAATGTGATTACATAAACGCCAGAGCTTGTTGCTCTAAACTAAACAAGGTGAGTAATCTCTGGAGACTGGGGTTGGTGCAGTCTCTGTCCCCGCCCCTCTAGTCCTATCTGACACCCTCCCACATCTAGTTTCCCTGCGGTTCCCTTTTTGAAGATCATTGTTAGGCTTGGCTAGTTTGCAGCCTAGATGTGAAGAATGAATTTTCCAGTATCAGGGAACCCTGATCTCGTGATTATTTCCCTCCACCCGCACAACCCTTCATCAGACCTGCCTGTGCTCCTGTCAGTTTTGTAACCTTCCCCACCACATTAACCACTTTCCATCTCCCTTCTGGCTCTGTCCACCTATCACCCATTTCACTAACTCCCTAACTCCCACCCCATTCCATCCTTTAGCTTCCAGCAGCTGTCTCCTCCTTCACTCTCCCGAACTCCCACCCCATTCCATCTGCTTCCTTCAGCCAGCTGTTCATCATCCCCTCCTGGCCTGGCTCACCTCTCTACTACTGTCTGCCCCCGGTCCTGATACAAGGCTTTGATCCCACGAATCAATAATCCCTCACCTCCACACCCCCCCCTCCACAGGTGCTGTTCGACTTTATGAGTTTCTTCAGTAGATTCTTTGTTGCTTTTCATTCCTGCATCTGCCTTTTCTTGTCTCTATTTAGCACGATTGCCTGCTTTCTGTCTTTTAGCTAGTTCTTAATCCATGGTAATTGTATGCCTTGAAGTTTGCTAAATGTCTTTGATGTGGGACTTGCTCATAAACCCTCTGAAAACCCAGGTTGGTAACTTTCACCAAATTCGTCATGTCCAGTGGCCACTTTATTAGGTACAGTACAGGAATGGAATCTGGTGTGGACTTTTGCTATCGCCTAACCACCTTAAGGTTTGATGTTTTGTGTGTTCAGAGGTGCTCTTTTGCACATTGCTGTTGTAATATGTGGTTATGAGTTACTACCGCTTCCTGTCAGCTTGGCCATTCTCTGACCGACCTGATTAACAAGCCATTTTCACCCACAGACCTGCTGCTCACTATGTTTTTTTACTTTTCACTCCATTCTCTGTAAACTCAAGAGACTGTTGTGCATGAAAATCCCGGGAGATGAGTAGTTTCTAAGATACTCCAACCAGCCCGTCTGACACCAGCAATCATTTCATGGTCAGTCGCTTACATCACATTTCTTCCCCATTTTGATGTCTGGTCTGAACAACTGAACCTTTTCTTCTTCTTCTATTTCCGGCAGTTTAAATGCGTCTAGGCGTATTACTGCCCTCCACAGGATGTATAATTAAGTATAGAATTTCAAGGAACTCAAATTCTCGAATATAACCTAGTCTCACGTATAAACTGTAACATGGTTTCCAAATAATTGCATTGCCTCAAATCACATTAATTTCATTTGAATCATTTGTAAAACTAAAAGCTTCTTGTTTGAGAATATTCATCATCGCATGATTAACATTTAAAATTGCTGTTTTCCAAGTCTATCTGTTATTTCCAAGTTTTCCTTTTCTTAAATCAAAACCTGTAGTTGTTTATTGAGATCTTGAAGTTTTTCCTCAGTTGTTTTGATGTTTCCATTTTATAATCTGAATGTAGATAATTCACTTTGCAACAAATTCCTTTTTCCTTTTGTAACTTTGGAATAAGTTCCTCCATTTTTAATCTATTTTCCATGTCACTGAATTTTGACAACAAGCATCTTTTTCAGAAACTGTCTCCTTTAAATGCAGTACAGTTTTGTCCAATCTCTTTCCAACTCACAGTTGTTCTTATTGAGTACTTCTATTTGTTGACAGAGTTCTGCACATCTACCCTGGGTTTCAACCATGTTTCTTGTAAACATAAAATCTGAGGTTTTCCCCTTAAATTCTGGTGGGTGGGTGGGTGTGTGTACACAGCCATTAATTTCCCGCCTCTCCTGCCTGTGAACTGTTTGATCCTCCATTCAGTGCATCTTTGACTGCTTCCCACCTAAGCCCTGTAATACCAAGATATTTTTCTGCAGACTTGATTATAATTTTAATTTTTTTCGGTTCTTTTGTCTATTTGCGCTGAACAGTTAATTGCATCTACCATAAACAGTACGAAATCCTTCTTACTCATAAGTAGTGTATCCTTATTTATCATATTACAGCCCTCACAATTCACCAGTTTATTATTCCCTGTATTTGTTTGCTTGATAGTCTTCTCTTTTCCAGCAAATGCTTTCACTGCCTCTACGTAACTGATCCCTTGAGTTACTTTTACATATTGTATCTCAGCTTCTTTCTAATATTGCACCCTTGATAAGCTGCACTGTTCCTCACTGAAGTTGCAGCATTTCGGCCTAGCTCCCACCTCACATTTCCCATATTCATGTTCTCCAGCGCATCTTCCACATCTTTGTTTCCCTCTGCAGACCGCAGCAATGTGCCCGAATTTCTGACATTTAAAGCATCGTAAAGGCAGTGGTATATATATATATTCTGACCTCATAACATACCCTAAATAAACTTCAGTCAGCAATCTCTCTTCATCAAAGTTAATCATAACCGATAAACTTTCACACTTTTTCTCGTTTTTTTGTAGCTTTCAAACGTTTGGCCTTAATAATTTTTGTTCCTTTTATGTTCTGTTTAATCTCATCCATTAACTTTTGTCGGTATCCCTGAAATAACTCCTCTAGTCCACTTTCTGTTGTTGGGTATGGAGCATTGTACTTTTTTGCCATATATTTTGTTTAATCTTATCAGTTTGCCTTGTTGAACACTATCCCGACAAATCACTAATAGCGATCTATTTCATAAAATCTTTGCACTTTTGACTTCACCTGTAAGTCTGTTGATTATCCTTGTCAAATGAATCGAGTTCCATTCACCAAAAGATGCTCCATCTTCGCTCAGTTTTATAATTGCTTTAATCTCAACTTCTTTCCGTTGTTTTGCTATCCTATTTTGTTTGTCCCCTAACTCCTTAGAGTTTGACATCTCATACCTCTTTTCTTATTCTTTCCACTTCATTCCTCTTTCTCCCCAACGTCCAACTCGAACTCACTTCCACTATCCGTCAACCAGCAGTTAATCCTGCGGGATATTCTCTTTATCAACTCAGCAGTTGTGGCCTCCCTACTCATCTCTTCTTCAGCAGTTCTGCCCACAATCGGCACTCTGGTCTGGCTCGAATCGTTGATGAAAACAAGCGACATTGTCACCCTCCATTCCTTGCTGCCCGCAACGTGCAGGCTCGGTGCTCCACAATTCACCTCTCATTTGCCAACCAATAGACTCGACGGTGTAACCCTGTGGTCAACTCACCAGCAACTGCATCTTTTGACCATGCCTGTGTGCTTTTATGCATTGAGTTGCTGCCACATGATTGGCTGATGAGCTATTTGCATTAATGAACCTAATAAAGTGGCCACTGAGTGTAATCAGCAACAGATCCACCTTGGCCTTCTCTTCCCCCCCCACCCCACCCACACACAAGCACTTAGTAATGACTGGTTGTGAGGATGGTGAAGTGGGGGGTCCTCTGGTTGCACAGATGATTACCGTGAATTTAATCCCCTGGTCATTTGGGGTGGGTTAGAATCATACACCATGGAAATGGGCCTTTTGACCCAATTGGCCCACACTGATTTAGATTCCCATCTAAGCTAGTCTTATTTGGCCATGTTTCTCTAAACCTTTCCAATCTAAGTACCTTTTAAATATTGATAAATGTATTTGCCTCAACAACTCTTTGGCAGCTCATTGCAGATACTGACTTGTCTCTGGGTGAAACTGTTACTCCAAGTTTCTATTAAATCTCTCCCCGCTCACCCTATGCCCTCAAGTTCTTGATTCCCTGTACCTGTGGTAAAAGACTGGGTGCATTCCCCTGTCTGTATCCCTCCTAATTTTATTCACCGCTACAAGATCACCCCTCATTCTCCTATACTAAGCTTCAATGAAAAAGGTCACAGCCTCTCCTCACAACTCAGTCCCTTCAGTCCTGGCAACACCCTTGCACTCTTTCCAGGGTAGCGGCAATTTTCCTATATTATGATTATGAGGACACGTCCTCTTTTATTGTCATTTAGTAATGCATACGTTAAGAAATGATACATTATAAGCAGACTGACCTAAATCAAACACAGTACTCTAAATCCAGCCTCACCAAAGACTTGTACAACTACAACATGGCCTCCCTAACTTCTTTACTCAGTGCCCTGATTGATGAAGGCCAGCATGCAATAAGCCTTCTTCACCACCGGCACATGGTATCTGCAGACCTATATCAACTATTGCTCCCTCTCACTGGTTGTACAAGCCCACTGGGGAAGGACAGGTTAGGAGGCTAGAGGAGGGGGCAGGGTGTGGGTATTGGAATCTTCCCCCATTGCTCAGCAAGACTGCACACCCACTGATGAGGTTGCTAACTGCCTCCCAGCAGCCTGCTGTGGTTGGGGCTGGGCTGGGCTGGGCTGGGGTGTCAGAGCAGTCCTGACCATGGTCGTGACCCTTCTCTCCACAGTGGGTGTTACCGGAACTGATTGGCCACAGTGCTGTCACGATGTTGATGCTGATCTCGATGCACTGGTTTATCCTGCTGCTCAACTTACCCATCGCTGCCTGGAACTTCTACAGGTCAGTTGGCATCGTGGAGTGGATGGACCTAATAGCAAGGTTGGGGGGAAGGGGTTGAGCAGGTGGGCTTCCTTGCACATCTGGTGCAGAGGTTGTGGCTTAGGACAGATGTGAACCCATGTCTAAGCTCATGGGTCAGAGCACCATGGAAGGAGCACTGATTGTGGGTCTTTGTTGGATTGAGCTTAGGCACGATGAGTGCAGTCTTCTGAGGCTGATATGTTCTGACTCTCCCACAGGTACTTCTCTGTCCCCTCTGGAAATGTGGGGGTCTTTGACCCAACTGAGATACACAATCGAGGCCTACTCAAGACCCACATGAAGGAAGCCATGATCAAACTTGGCTTCCACCTGCTCTGTTTTTTCATTTACCTGTACAGGTGAGCAGAGCACAGCTTTCCGGTTGGGGGAAGGGGGCATCATGAAACCCGCGAGTGAGGAATGTAGCAAGATTCTGTCATGAGTTCTAGGGAGGAGTGAGGGAAGGAGCTCTGCTAGGCGTGGGGTGGGGTAAAGATAGATTATTCAGGCCTGGGGAGGGGAAGGATTTTTATTGGCTCTGAACTGGAGTTGGCTTATATTGGGTGAGAAGGGAGGTGGTGAGTGAGTTGGAGGGGTAGAGGCCAGATGGAAGGAGATTTTTGGGATTTACAGCAGGTTTGGGCGTTATAGTAGTCATGAGGGTAATAAGGATGTATGAGTGATGATGGGGGACAGAAAAGGGTCCAAGAACCAAGGGGAGATCCTACATACAGAAAGGGATTAATAGGGCTTAGTATCACTTAAAATAAGAGGGAGTTTTGGCTAAGGGAAGTATGGTAATTATGTCTGAGTGACTCTATCCCACACCAAATCCTTCTCTTCCATCAACAGTATGATCCTGGCATTGATCAATGATTGAGTGCCTTGACAGAAGGTGTGGATAGTCACAAGTTTCAAGTTCAGATCCGGGACCGGGCTCTCACTTTGACTGGAAGTTGGAGGTTACGTCATATGCAGTTTATATTTTGGACCTGACTGAAATGTGTGTTGAGATTATCTTTTTTTAAACAATAAAGTTACAGTTTAAATGTATGACTTTGACTGTTCGTGGAGTCTGCAGTTTGTAGTGACCCTCAGTACCAACTGTGGTGCTGACTGCAGCCAGCGTTGGTACTACTCTGGTAGGAAGGGATAGCTGAGATCAAGTTCCTTCTGGCTCCTACCTAGATCACTCAGTAAGGTCATGTCCAAAGAGACTGTTAATGCCTCAGTTCCATTTCCCTACTCAGTTACCCTTCATTTTATCTACGCGATGCAATGGTTTTCTGGGAGTAGAGGATTCCTTTTGAGAGAAATAGCACCTCTTAACTTGGCATTAAAAACTGACATGTTATTGTAGTACAATGAGTCCTGGTCTAAGTTTTCCTGTAGGTCCAAACTCCCTCAATCTATATTTTCAGGAAGGTAATTTCTTGTTCTTTCAGTCTACTTAATCTTCCTTCAAATGACAATCCCATTAAAATTCTTTCTGAAGCAACACACAAAGCAGCTGAAGGTACTCAGCAGCATCAGTGGAAGGGAAATGGCTCACTGACGTTTCATGTTGAGATCCTTCATCAGGTCTGGAAAGAGATAGAAGAGAGCCAGTATAAAAAGGTGGGGAAAGGAACAGCAAGAGTTGGTAGTTGATAGGTCAATCCAAGTGAGAAGGTGGGAGTGGGAATGGGAATGGTAAGAAGTTGAGAGCTAATAGGTGGAAAACTGTACTGCCTCACAGGCACGAATAGCGTAGGATTGTTCTGACTGAGATGTTCAGATCTCTAATTTGGAATACTCAGTGCTCTCATTGATCCTCTATTAGTCCCATACAATGTCCTATCTCATCTCCCTTTGGAATTGCCAAATTAATTCAGACAGGATGCTGGAGACTACCTGCAACTTGTGCCTTGCTCTTAGCTACTGATTCTAGAGAATCAACATACAAATCAAAATGCTTTTTCCAACTATGAATAAAAACTGAACATTCAAGGATATGCAGTTATTGATTTTTATTGAGATTTAAGAAACGGATACAAATCATCCTTTTATTCTCTTCCTTTTGATTTGAATAGCCACACCTTACACAGTGATGTGACAAAGTGGATTTTCACAAACCTAATACAATAGGAACACAAAAAATATTGGAGTCAGTGAACATCTTGTCAATGGCCTTTAAGATATGCTTAAAACGCTCAATATTTATAAAATAATAATGATTTATAATCTAAAATGATAAAATAAATAGGCAAATTAAACCAGGCTGAATATTAAATGGTTATGGAGTAACATAATGCAGAAAGAATATATTTAATTCAATGCTGTCACTAGGTTTGGCAAAGGAAGTTGCCAAATCCTACTTGTGTTAATGTTGGTGCAACATGCACCTTGTGAAATTCTCACTACTCAGGATAGACAACAGTATTTAGGCCACCGTCACAATTCAAGATGCTCTCTCCTGATTAAAAGACTTGCACTTTTATCGCAACTTTAACAGCCAGAGTTTATTTCAGGTGCTTTAAGGGCAAATTAATAATTTTTGAAATCGACAATATTGTGGTGAAGAGATGGTAGTCATTTTGCACAAAGAAAGCAGCAATACAGTAGAACATTGATTCTTTAAAGGTATGTTGAAGGAGTGATAATCATTTGCCCTGGGAAAAGATCAGGGATATCCTGCAGCAGGCGGCTTGACTTGAGCTTTTGAATGCCATGCTTCACACAAAAACCATTGTCAGCTCCTGTTCCACAGAAAATTTCATTACAAAGATACCAGAAGCAAAGGGAAGGCGAGTGAACCTGACTAGAAGCACAAATAGTACAGTTTTTTTGCTGTTTAGTATTGGGCCATTGCAACAATCAATATGAACACCAAATACTTTACATTAACCCGCTCCAGAGTCAGAACAACTCAACAAATGGGCTTCCTACCAGACACTGGTTTCAACAGCAGGGCTTGGACTCTTCAAGGGGGAGACAAAAAGTCAGTTGTGGAGGTATCCTGACCATATCAATTCTCTAAAGCAAGGGTTCCCAATTTCTTTTTATGCCATGGACCCCCACCATTAAGCAAGAGGTCTGTGGACCCCAGGTTGGAAATCCCTGCTCTAAAGTATCCCGTATGTTACTTAAGATGGATTTGATACAGAGATAATGTATCAAGTTAGTCTTTGTCAATGGAGAACTGGAAATTGAGGTACACAGATTAAAATAGATTTGCAAGGGAAGTTTTTGAAGCCAAACCATTCGATCACATGATGCGGGGTGAAAGCAGGAACAGGATTGCGAGTCTGGAGGATCAGTCATGATTATCTTGAATGGTGGACCAGGCTCAACAGGTTGAATGATCTAATTTCTACATTTTCTAATTTGGATATGATGATGAGCACTAATTAGAATGAAGACAGATAAAATGAAAATTCTAGAACTCCAAAGGGAAAGATCAGTGACATGTGATGAGTGAGGGTAATTAATGGATCAATTCAATGTGATGGCATACCTTGGATTCTATCTTTCCTCCTGATCACTGGAATTGGTATCAAGGACTGTTCTACAAATACAGTTACTAAGTATCAGTCATCTTAAGGCTGCAAATGAAATACAGTACTTTGCAGGATTCGAAATGTCCAAAAAGCATTCTAGAAGGGAGAGACCTATTTCAATCAATTTTCACTTGATTTAAGTCTGTCACTTATTACCCAGTAGAATATGCTAATTTTGTTTCTTACTGTTAATTCACAGAGTTGACAGGCACTAGCAAACTCAATTAAAATGAAATAGCAAACACTTTTGATGGTCGTAGATTTATTTAAACACACCCTTTGATGGCCATTCCAGTCATATCTGGAAGCAGATAATCTCTCTACCCAACCCCAATACAGATGCCCTCTTTCATTTAAATGGTCATTGGCCGCTCCTCCCTATTACTGACAAGCAATTTATACCTTATTTTCCCTTCCAACCACAGGAGGCAAGGATAATAACTTACATGATTTAAGGTGCTTTGGAGCATCTAATGAAGCACTTTTGAGGCGTATTCAGTATTACAGGTCGAACAGCTGCCATACATTGAGTACCAACAAATAAAGGCATGATGTATTTCAGTTTATTGAGGGTTACTGCTATTCTTTAAAATAATGCACTGGATCTTTAATGTCTGCCTGAGAAAGTTGACAGGCCTCAATCTAACATCCAATTTGAAAGATGGCATGCTGGACCTTGCAACACTGGTGTAGTAGTGTAGATTTTGCTGGCTCTGAAGAGTTGAACAAACTCCCAACTTTGGATTCCTGCTGCCAAGTCACACTTGGAACTTTTGAACCTTTCTACTGGTTGAATCAGTACTACATTTAGACATCATAGAGTAACACCAGCATCATGTTTACTTCTATTTGGCCCTGCACTCAAAATAATAGAGCACCAGCAAACTCTATCTTCTTGAATCAAGTGCAAGGTTAAAAGAGTGCCAGGCCATTCACTTCATTGCTAATTATGTGGCTTGTGATTAAAAGTCAGCAGCAAAATGACATCCCTGTACTTTGCAATGGACATTGCCTGTGCAATATGGGGTGCCATGCAAATTGAAGTCTTTACTTGCATTAATAAAAGGTGCTTGGAATAACAGCTCCATCATCCAACCTTAAGAGAATGGATAACATCTTTTAGAGAACAGAACGAGTGCAGGTTAATCCTTGATTGTAGCTAACTTCATATTGGGTCTTCAGTAGCCGTCTGTGGCATCTCTTCTGCAGGCAGCCATTTGATTATGTAAAGCACACTACAGTTAAATATTCAATATTAGCTCATAGTCCTAATTCTTCCATCAACTATCAGCTACAGAGACTGTGTGAAGGCTCTGTCAAGAGCCTCCAAATTCAAAGATGAGAGTTCAGAATAAAGCATCAGAACAGGATTCAGAGACAGACACCAGTAATTTACTTCCAGATAAAGATGCAAAAACTGCATTCAAGAAATGATACGATATTCCATGTGAAATTATGAAATTAGACTGAATCTAACTTTCTTTTGCACAAAAAGTAGACTGTGTATAAATAACCTCTAGACCAACATAACTGCATAATAGGATTCTTAAAGAAATAAAACTCATTCTCACTAACTCTATAGTTTAACACTGAAAGCAGCCCAGTTGAATGAAAATTCAGACACCATTTTCAGTGACGTAACTCAAGAAACGATGAACTGAAAATAGAAATGACATTAAAGTTGTAAGACAAAGCCGATCTGCTGCAAGTGAATTATTCTGCTAAGTGTAATCTTACAAAGCAGGTAGCAAGAAAGAACAATGAAACCAATTTAGTAGGAGGCAAGTCCAAAACACTGAGATGTAAAGGTGCTGAAAAAAGCAGGAGCTGCTGAATGGAACCTATGTGACAATGCTTCGTAACTGAAGTGGAGCATAAGATTCAACAGGTAAAATTAATGTGTTCACCATTGTACCATTTGGAGACAGGAAGTTTTCATTATAACATACAAGATTATAAATGCTGAGAAACTGCTGAATAACACAATTTTAATATTTAGAATATTAATATCTACAGATCTGTAACAGCTGCATAGATTAGAAACCTTGAGGAACCATGTTTCTTTACATCAATGACAAACAGTAGTGAAACTTTGATCCACCCTTGCCTTTATGAAATTGTTAATGTTACCCATCTAAGAGTAGAATACTCTGCAATGTAACTGCAAACATCAGACTGGATTTCCATCATTCAGTATGGGCAACAATAATACTTCTAACCAATTTGGTCAAGGAAGAAGAATGAATATTTGGAAGCACAGGATCCTAAATCTCAGAAGAAATTGAGCTCTCCTGGAAGTTACAATGGCATTTGTTGCTTAGTGGTTTTCTTCCTGACAAACTAGCTCTTCAGCAATAATGGAAGGCAGCTCTACCCAAGAGTCCAACCTCTACCTTAATTCCACTTTTAACCTTTCCTTGGTCTGTGATGAGAACATTGCCTCAAATAGAAGCAAGTTTAATAGAATTGTTACAAAGCAATTTATGGCTTTCAGAAGAACTTAGATCAGGTATCTGTCTAGAATCCTTTATTCAGCACTGATCTTGAACAAAAATATAGAAGTAAACACAAAAGGGTTAATAGAATCAGCTCCCTACAACTGTGCAAAATCATTGACAGGCTCCTCCAAAATACTACAACAAGTTACCTGCAGTATTGCCTAATTAGTAGCACAGATCCTATTCAGGGATTTAAACTAGATCACTGGAGAAAGATGGAACCAGGCATTTTCAAAATGCTGTCAATCTTTTGTACAGCCGGGTGGTACATCTCTAAAGGGCTCTAGATTCACGGGTCAAAACAATTAAACTCCGCACCCAATTATCATCCAATCAAATATTACCAATATTGTACTGTTCCAATAGATGGTCCTGGTAAAATCAGTATGGGATATCAATGTAACCCTGGAAAATGATGTAACTGAAGTATCTAACTTGCTTGCCTAGATTTCTGTTCAAAGAAATAATTTGGGGAAAGATGTGCTTATGGATTTGACCTCAGATAATCAGTAAAATTAAACTGCATGGAGGAAGTATCTAACTTCCTCAATGGAAGTTAGCTCATGTGAGCTCAGAGAACCAAGCAACATATGTGGATCAGAGAAGTAGCTGAGACCCTGCATCAGTCCTGACCATCCCTTTCTTTCCACAGATTATGTACGCTTGGTTTGCTGAATCCCTCCAGTATTTATTTTTAGCTCCAGATTCTAGCATCTATTTCTTATGTCTCCCAGTTAAACAACCAGCCTTGGGCTGCACACTTGATCAGTTGGTTTTAACTCAGGAAAATTTAGAAGCTATGATGATTTCCTAAATGAGTAAAATCAGGTCAGTATGCTAATTTAGCCTCTGCAAATAGCAAGATTGGATTCCTTGTTGCTGCATTGTCCAAAATCTCAATCCACAGTGAGCAAACAAAGTTTGTAAGTAGTACAACTCACATGATTTATGTTGGTGGGATCTGCTTACATACTTACTCTTGCTATTGGAATTCAACCAGAAATTCTGATTTGAATAGAATAAGCCTGTTTAGAACAAGGCAAGTGAATACTGCAAAAGAGATGAGCTGCAGCCTTTACCAGTGCACTAATTTACTAACTGGTGCTAGCTTATTAAAGGAAAAGAAATGTTCAAGTCAGTTCCCCTCCTTCACTCCCACCCTTTCCAAACCCTCTGATTTTTCACTTAATTTGGGATATTAGTTAAGGGATTTTGGAACATCTATTTAATTGAATGTATTTAAGTAGAAGCTAGAAATTAACCAATCCTGATTAGACTTGAGAAAGTGGAGCAATCTTCTAACTTATTTTCATGAAATTTCCATCTTCTATGGTCTACACTATATAAACTCAAACAGTAATATTGGTCATAGAAGAAAGTGTGTTTAATGGGGAAGAAAACATTGTACAAGCACATTAAAGTACTCCCCAATAATTACTGATCTAGGTGATGCCATTTTTAAAAAATACTAAGTTATCAACTCTAATAGACTCAGGAGGTTGACTAATCACATTTTGGCACTAAGCCTTGTCTGCCTCAGGAACAGATCTATGGATAATCACAATAATAGGGTAGAGCCCATTTGAGACACAAAACCTTATATAATAAAAAGGTGCTGGCAGGGCAGTGAGTAATTTGAACATAATTTTCAGTTCTATCCTTCTCCTCAATGTTAAGCCATTGTAACCTCATCACGTGGGTACAACATACATATAATTATTCAGTGCTGCTTTGGTAAAAATCCATCAACTGTGCCTGAAGAAGTCAGCCCAATCAACTAATTCATTAAGGGCTACTTGCAAAACTTTGAATATCTTAAAGTTACTATTTATCATTCCATTCAAATATAGTCTGTGGGGCATGTTGCAATGTTTGAAACAAAAAAAAACTGAAGAGGGTTTTGTCAACCCACATTGTATAGTTCATAAAGATGGGAAACAGCTGATACATTCCATTGGAATCCATGTTTCCCAGCCCCGGGCCATTAGATCTAGGGTTGCAATAGCAAGCAAAAGAATGAGTCATACTTTAAGAGTTTCCTGAGAGTAAATAGTGCAAATATACTGACTAATGATTGACCTTTGGGGAAATTAAATTCTGAACTGGAATTAGAGAACCACCTTCAGTTTCCTTCCAAAATTGCACACATACTGATTTGGAAATATACTGCACCCCTTCATTGTTACAGGAGATGGCTGGGATTTTTACTGAGGTAAATATAATGGTTGCCAAATAAGAGTAATAATAGTGACATCTTGGATCACATGTTTATTATGAAGGAGGAGGCATTTTTAGCCTTGGAAGCTTATTAATGTGGGTAAATCCGCAGGGCCTGTACAAGTCACCTCCAGATCTTATGAAGGCCGGGGGGTTGGGGGGGGAGAGAGGGGAAGAGGGGAATCAGAAACTCTTGTAGAGATACTTGTTTCAGAGCCTGAATTCAGCTGTAGGAAAGTTACTGAAGGGAATTCTGAGGGAGAAGATCTACCATCATTATCCCCAGAAGGCCCCTTAACAGGAATAAATCAGTATGCTTTTGTGCATGGGAAGTGGCGTCAGTTAGGGGAAAGATATTGTCAAGATAAGAGAGAGTGCAGAAGATTCACAACATTACTGCCTGGACTAGAGGGCTTAAGGTTGACCACACTGAATTTTTATTGCCAGAGAATGTGGAGTGATCTCATCGAAATCTTTAAAATTATGAGGAGCATGGACAAAGGTGGACAGTCATAGACTTTTCCCCAGGGTTGGGGGTCCAAATCTAGAGGGCACAGTTATGAGGGGAGAAATTTAAAATAAGGCCTGAGAGGTAAACTCTTTATCCCGAGGGTAGTGAGCACCTGGAATGAGCTGCCAGAGGAAATGGTCGAGGCAGATACAATTTCAACATTAAAAAGGTATTTGGGTAAGTACACAGAGGGGAGAATCTTGGAGGGTTATGGATAGAACCAAGGCAACTGGGACTATCAAAAATAATTCTGTGGTCAGAATAAACCAGATGGGGCAAAAGGCTAGTTTCCATGTTGTGCTACTCTATGGCGAATTCAAGATTGTGACTTTCTCAAGGGTAATTATGAATGGCCAATTGTGTAGCAACACTTGCAGCTTCCCCCAGTACAACCTCAGGTATGTTCGTTGTTAAAAAAAAAAGACACATTTCACTATATGCTTCCGTGTACATTTGATAAATAAACTTGAATCTTCATCTTGACAGAATTCCCACATCCCAAAGTAAAATGAAGTTGAAAGTTGAAAGCAGTCCTGAAGTAAAGCTCATTTTCTTTTAGTCAAATTTAAATTGTATTCATTGGCCATCATTTACTCTACATCAGTGATACAATACTCTCTCACTCTCTAACCTCTTTCCTCCCAACAGTGGGTTTATTCAACTAAATACACCAATATATTTCTTATCTAAACCCAATTCACATCCAATCTCAGCAAAATAATAATTTCCTCTTCTTTTCCAGTGGAAAACACATACTTCCAAGTAACATAAACCCAAATTTAGAGAATTTAATTTCAATTCTAAGAGCAGTTTTACATTAAAAAATAGGTTGTGGGCTCTAAAAAATGTACAATAAATTGGCAAAGTACAAATTTGTGATAAATCAATCAGTGGTTTGATCAATTGATTGGATTGCAATGTGGGTCCTCTCACCTCCTCACCAACCCATACAGGCCAGTTTTCAGTTAAAGCATGATATAAAGCCAATAAACCACTTTGCTCAACCTTCACTTGAGACCTCTGCTCCTGTCTTACTGCCATTCACTTTCACAGTAAGTGAATGTCAATAAGATGAAGAGCAAATTCTACCTCAACACCAGTAGAGGTAACATCTGTGCACCTCCCATACCAGCAGCAGAACTATATCCGGTGATTAAGGAACTGGCAATGTTATACATTAAGGGACATTAAGCAACAAGGAAAATAAAGGATCGGGTAATATAAGCAGTGAAGATTATTTGTAAATAGTTGGAACTTTAAAAATAAGACACATAAAAGAAAAAAACAGCAAAGAAATCTGTATATATTGCACAAATCAAGATGTGGGACAATTACTCCTCATTAAACATTTATATTCTCTCCCAATTTCCTTGCTCTGAGCCTACCCAAACTTAGTAGCAGTCTCCAATAGGAAGGCAAGGTGGAGAGGGTCTCACTATTAAGCCAATGTCATTATGTTACCAGCATCTGTAAATGCTCAAAAAGTGCTGCACACTTTACATACATTGTTTTTCCTATCTCATGTCACTTCACATAGGAGAAATCATAGCGCCAACCCCACATTGAGATCAAAGACTAGCCAAACAGGAACTGTGACTATCTAGTTTGTACAATGGTCATACCACATCACTTGGTACCGATTCTTTCTACAAAAAAAACAGGTCAAGTTACAGATCTGAATGAAAGGACATGTACCACCATATAGGAAGCAGTACAACATACACTTCACTCTATCAATTTGGATATGACATCCCTAAATAAGAGAATGTAACAACCCCATCAGTGGATAAAAACACTGCTGTGATCATATTGAAAACACCAAATATGAATTTATCATAAAACAAATGGAAGACCATGATGGGGGAATGAGTGCAGAAAACAAGATTTAAATGATTTAACCAACAATTCGAATTTTTAAAAAAAACCCTGACATTTTGTACATGAATATCTAGCTCCTTCTCTCCCCAAAATACCACAATGGGGAATAAAAAAAAAGAGTCCAGGGCAATATGACCCAAGGTGTGGTCCACAGACAGAGCTGTAGTTAGTGCCACTATTCAAGCTAACAGATTGAAAATAAGGAAAAAATTAATCTATTTTACTGCATGTTTGTCTCAGACTAGCATTTCTCACCCTAGCAAGCCTTCTATGTGTTAGACCCCAAACGAAGATTTAAAATTCCATGGTGGAGAACAAGGTAGATTGCCAGAACTTAAAAAAAAGAGGCAGGAAGGAATCAGAGTTCAATGGAGTTGCAATGTAACACAATTCCTCACAACCAATGGGCAAAATTCAAATTGGCATCCCACTGGGGTCAACAAGATTGCTTCTCCAGGATTTGTAACTATGAAGCAAAGTGGTAAGACGCTGGCACCGGTTAGAGGACCTGAAATGAGTTTCATCATAAGCACATTTGTCCAGTTGGTTGTGCCAAAACCCCAAGCCGTTTTGTTCTGTGACTTAATTTCAGTTCAAAAGTTGTCCTTTGCACAGTCACCGTCAACTATCCATGCTACTACAAGCTTCTGTGGAGAGAGAAGTACAAAATTTACAACGTGCCAATAGTCTAAAATAAAATGATTGATGTCTTGTAAATCTATTAAAATTAACTGCAGAAAACTCAGTAATTTAGATTGTTTGCATGGACAATGGGATTAGTTCCAGATAGCAAATGGGTGGTCATAACAACACGCACATCAAGACATCTAAAATTACACTTGCTTTAAAATATTGCAGCCATATCTAGTACTCTGGGTTCAGTTTCTAATAGCAATACGTAACAAAACTGCAAAGCCAAAAGGGATACATTAATATGATTTGAAATTATAGGTAAATCAGAATAAGAGGCAGTCATCTAATCCTAATTCATCCGTGCTGCTGCTGTCCTTTGACTCGAGTAATTACACTAAATTTATTAATGTAATAATACCAAAGTAGTACTCAATCCATGTCCTCCTTGACATTTATATAATGAAATATGAAGAGAAAACAGTCTAATTATGTAAGTGTGCAACAGGTATTTGTATTTTTGACACAAAAATTAAATCTATTTGTATACCAGCTTAGATGTGGAAAAGATGCACCAAAGTCAATTAATATAATGTGATCATAGTATTCAAAACATTGGTTAAACTTCTGCCTCATCCTTTCTTGGTAATTTTTCCCAGAGCAGTTACCTAATTAAATGTTTCAGACAGTTGATAGTCCTAATGCGCAAATTTCCAGCTACTTTACATACCCAACTATACTGATGACTGAAATTTTCAGCAAAAAATAAATCATTGAAAACAAAAGCTATCAAACTCTTCTAGCTGAATTTGTTACTAAATGGGGCAGAAAATTTTGAAGTTTATCCTCTATTCCCTGTGATTAGGGAAAGTTTCAGATTCACTGGTGGCAGAAGCAATCACTAAGATTCACTATTACAACTGATTCTTCAGAACTCCAGAAGATATAGGCCCCTTCTATATGAACTCTATTCTCAGACAGCCCTTTTCTTTCAGGAATCAATCTAATGAACTTTCACCAGACTCATACTCTGTATATTCTTTATTGTACCCACTTTATACTATGTACAGCTCTCTTTAGGCAAGATGATCAAAATGGTGTATAATACTTTAAGTGCTATACAAGCACATCCTGAATATATCTACAAGTGACTCTTTTACACAGATGGTCAATTAAAATTGTTATTTTCATGAAAGTCAAACAAAAATCTGGAAATGCTGGAAAATTGTAACAAACATAGAACATGCTGACATCATTTAGTAGGTCAGGCACATGTGAGAGAGAAAAGACGATGTTAAGTGGTAGTGATTAAGATAAATGACATGAAACATCAACTCTATTCTGCTACTTGTTTCCCGAATGTTGTTTCTATTTCATCTTTAAGAAACTACAAATATGGGTTTTTAAATTTGGTTCCCAAAGCTTATTAACTTTATAAACTTCCTATATAAGCAGTACCAAACCCCTGACTTTCAAAAGATACTTTGCTTTCCTATCCTTTATATAGTAAATATCTTTTTCAGCAATATATCCTGTAGTCTTGCACACCTTACTTGCCTACCTGGTTAGGTAACAGATTAGCAAAAACAATAAATAATGAATTTTGTCACCTTCAGACTCTTGGTTGCCCAAGAAAGGTGCTGGTCCCCATATCCTCACTGTACCATCATCTGAAGCGCTAGCCATCATGGATGGGACTTGTGGGTTCCAGCTCACACAGTTTACAGTACGAGTGTGTCCTGTCAGCTCTGCTATAGGTAGTTCACTTCTTTTGTGCCAAATGTAAACTTTGTGATCTGCAAGAGACATTTCATTCAAATACAAATGTTAGTACCCTGATTTACCCTCTTACATTATGCAACCCATAGTTCCCAAATGGGATACAAGATAGAAAAATCATTCAACTTTTAAAATTATTACATTTGCAAGTCAACACTTCACAATCTGCTCCTAATTAAGTCTGCTCTAGGTTTTTTCTCACTCCCCAATCTAACCATTTGCAAATGACCTTTGAAAGAACAAGAAGGATTTTAAATAGCCTGATACTTGCAAACCAATGCAACCTACCCAGTAGGTTTTCCCCATTAATGAAAATTAGGCTTCCTTTTGTTTACCAGAAAAAGCGATTCAGAGACGAAATGTAAGCAAGGAGATCTTGCCTCATTCAATGATGCAGTTACAACTCCCTACTTCAGCCCATTCATGAACTTGTCAATTTGAATTACAGATCAAAATCTAAGCTGCGTCATTGCCCAGCTCCCATATAGGGATAAATCTGATGCTATTCTATCAACTAATTTCATGGATTAATTAAAAAGGGTTAAAATTTCAAAAGCAGCTTTCTTTGCAATTAAGGAGTCTACAAATACAAGGTAAACAGTGATTTTCAGAAAGATTTTTTTATTTGACCCAAAATGATTTTAAAAAAATCTCTTGAACAAACATTGGCACCAAGAATCAGGATGAAACTCAAAAGGCAGTCAGCTAAAAAAGTCAACACTGACAAATCCTTTCTTAAACAACACTGATAAATACAAGATATAACATTTACACCGATGTGCTGGACAAAAGTTGCAGATATGAGGACAACACAGCTAGGAAGTGTGGCATACATTCAACATGATGTAATAATTGAGAAGACAAGCAGCAGATGATATTTAATACAGATAAGTACATTTTGGCAGAATGAAATATGCAGACTAAAGGGCACAATTCTAAATGGTATGCAGGAATACAGTGACTTAGATGTACATTTACATAAATCTTTGAAGGTGGCAGGAATCTCACGTGGTTAGGCTACTTGTGTCCAAAGTACAAAAGCAGTACAAAATTTTATGACACACGCCAGCTGAGAAGCTATCCACCGAAACCCACCTTCCTTTGAGATGTCACTGGCAGATAGGATTAAGCTAAAATGGAAGGTATTTTGTAGGTACATTAAGGTCAAAAGAATAAGCAAGCAAAAGGCATACCCATTAGGGACAACAGCAGAAATCTATGTATGGAGCCAGCAGGTATGGGTGAGGTCCTAAATGGATACTGTTCAACAGTATTCTGAAAGGAAAAGGACTTTATAGCTGAAGGATTCACTGAGGGGAACTTCTCTAGCAGGTGTAAAGGTGGATAAATCTCAAGAGTCAGATGTGATTTATCCTAGGTTGCTATGAAGAGAAGGAAAACGATTGCTAGGGCTCTGGCCAAGAATTATAAATTTGGACATGTGAGGTATTATAAATTTGGACTGAAGGACAGTAAACATGGTCCCGCTTTTCAAAGGTGGGGGGAAAGTGGAACAGAGAAAAGGCTGGTAATTAAAGATCCGTAAGCCTAACATTACAAGTAGGAAAGTTCTTGGCAAAAATTCTGAAGGACAGGTTTACTGATCAGTTGGAAAGGCAGAAATAGTCAGCATGGCTTTGTCAAGAGCAAATCCAGTCTGACCAAACTGAATGAATATTTTGATGAGGTAATAAAGATTTTTATTGATCAGGACAATGTAGTAAGTATGTATTACTTTGCAGATTGGTCTAAAAGGTTTGGATCCATGGATCCAGGGCAAGTATGTAAATTGTATCCAAAATCAGCTTAGAAGTTTGGGACTGGATACTTTAACTAGTAGTGTTTCACAGAGATTAGTGCTAGGACCCTTGCTGTCTGTAAGATATGTGAATGATCTGGAGATGACTGTAGGAAGCATGATTAGTAATTTCACAGATGGTTGAGTTTAACCCTGATAAATGTGAGATGCTCCCAGGGAGTACTGAAGAACAGAGCGACCTTGATATAACAGTCCAATAATCCTTGAAGGTGGCAGTATAAGATAATAATGTGGTTAAGAAAGTATAGAAGACATAGGAATATATGATAGTACTGGAGAAATTCACCAGAATATTGCCTTTTTGAATGCCTGCTGAAGCTGGGTCTGTTTTCCCTGGAGTGCAGGACTTTTATTCATTCATCCATTTATTTATTTATTGATTGATTGATTGATTGATTGAGATACAGAGCAGAATAGGCCCTTCCAGCCATGCCACCCAGCAACCCCTAACTTAACCCTAGCCTGGTCATCGGACAATTTACAATCACCAATTAACCTAATAACCAGGCAACACACATCAAAGTTGCTGGTGAATGCAGCAGGCCAGGCAGCATCTCTAGGAAGAGGTACAGTCGACGTTTCGGGCTGAGACCCTTTGTCAGGACTAACTGAAGGAAGAGCTAGTAAGAGATTTGAAAGTGGGAGGGGGAGGGGAGATTCCCTCCCATTTTCAAATCTCTTACTAGCTCTTCCCTCAGTTAGTCCTGACAAAGGGTCTCGGCCTGAAACGTCGACTGTACCTCTCCCTAGAGATGCTGCCTGGCCTGCTGCGTTCACCAGCAACTTTGATGTGTGTTGCTTGAATATCCAGCATCTGCAGAATTCCTCACGTTTGCGAACCAACTAACCAGTTTGTGTTTGGACTGTGGGAGTAAAGCAGAGCACCTAGAGGAAATCTATGCTGTCACAGGAAGAATGTACAAACTCCTTATAGACAGTGGTGCAAATGTACCTGGGTCACTGGTACTGTATAGTGTTGGGCTAACCACGATGCTACCATGTTGCCCCAAGGTTTATGAATGAGGCCATGAGGGTTATAGATAAGGCAGATGCAGGAAATTTTACCCCTTATCCGAGGTGAATAAAATTACAGCACACAGATATAGGTTAAGGGGTTGAAGATTTGGATATGATCCAAGAAGGACCTTCTTCATTAAGAGAGTGAAAAGTACCTGGAACACACTGCATGAGAGAGTGGTGGAAGCCGAGTCACTGAGAGCATTAAGGAGTGTCTAGATGAGCACTTGAACCACCTAGGCATAGAAGGCAGAGGCTCAAGAGGCTGCAGGTGCTGGAATCTGGAGCAAAAGAAAACAAAATGCTGGAGGAATTCAGCAGGTCAAGCACATATATGAAAGCAAACGGATGGTCAATATTTGGGTTGGCTCCCTAACCATCCCTTTGCATCCACAGATGTTGCTTGACCCATTGATTTTCTCCAGCAGTTTTTGTTTAGGCATTGAAGGCTGTGGCCAAATGTTGAAAAACGGGATTAATGTTTATCAGTGTCTATTGGTTGCCATGGGTGTGATGCGTAAAATGGTTTGTTTCCACGCTGCACGGTTTTAGCACTGAATCCATAATGCTGCACAATCATGGCTCAAGTACTCATCCATATAAAGTTTAAATGTGGTGGGGGTTTCATCTTCAACCACCCCCTCAGGCAGTGAGTTCAAGACCCCTATAACTCTCTGAAAACATTTTCTACAACTCCCCTCTAATCTTTTCACCAATTATTTTAAATTAATGGTTTTTTTTGGCCCTTTTAAAAAAGGGAAACTGGTCTCTCCATCTAACTTAAATCCTGTAATGTCCAATCAATAACCTAGTACTTCCACTAGAAGGACTGCTGGAGTTCAAGGTGGTGGTGAGGGCAATAAATACTGGCATTGCCAGCAACACCTAGAGAACAGAAATATCATTTAAAAAAATCTAAGCTCCTTGTAATGCCTCAAATGTCTCCCCTTAGCTTCCTTTGCTCCAAAAAAAGCACTAACATTCAAACTTCCATCATTACTCATTTTTATGCAGTTCAGTCAACATCTTTATAAACCACACCCTTTATAGTACAATCACTTACAATATTTCCTTGAATATGGTAACCAGAGCTGAACATCCACAAAGAGTACTGTGTAATGTTTGGCTTGCACGAAACATTGGTTAGGTCACAACAGGTGTATTACATCCCATTAATCTCAGGAAGAATGCGAAGGTCTTTATAAGGGTGTAGCAAAATTTACTCCTGTGGTTATCGAAATTGTGATGTTTAGCTGTAAAACTTGAAAGGAGATGGTGAGGGTGGTCTCTTTTGATTTGATAAAAAAGATTCTAATGAAATGAGTGCAGAGGAAAATTACCACCATGTTGCTACGATAGGAAATGTTTCACTACGAAGACTGGACAGGTTGGGAATATCATTATTGGTTTGGAACAGAGGAGTCCAAAGGGAGACTTAATTGAGGTGTGCGAAATTATGAGGAGTCTGGATGGAGGAAATGGGAAAGACAAGTTTCTCCGAGCAAGGGTGTTAAGAACTAGGGTTTTAACATTAAGAGACTGTATTTAGTGGAGTGATAAGAAAAAATTAGGACCCCACAGTGAAGAATCTAGAACTCACTGCATGAAATAATGGTAGAGATAGAAACTCTCATCCATTTACATGTGAACTTGAAGAACTGTAAGCTACGTGCTGAGTTGCTCTATTTTGATTTTCATGGTACAATAGGGTGACCTGACTCCAGCTTTGTTTTAAACAGAGTAAAAGGTCAACATTCTAAAAATACACCATTAAAAAAGTCAAGTGGGCAAAGGTAGCCTACCTTCTTTACTATTTTCAGGATAGTTTCTTAGAACAGCTGGTTCTGGAGCCAACCAGAGAGCAAGCTATTCTAAATTTGATATTGTGCAATGAGATAGGAATGATTACAGCCAAAGTCAGATAATCGTTCAGCATGGAAACAAACCTAAAGGCCTACTGAGACTGTACTGACCATTAAATCCTATTTGTATTAACTTCCCCAAATTCTACTCTTCACTACCTCTAGGGACCATTTACGGAGCCTAAATTTAAAATTTATCTACCAATCCCCATAGTTTGAGTCACAGCGGTCAGGTTTCTGGCACTGAGTCTGACTCTGTGACTCAGAAGGGAAGGGGTGGGGTGGGGCAAGAGAAAAGAGCTCTGGTAAAAAAGGATTCATTAGTTAGGGGAACAGAAAGGATGTTCTGTGGATGAGAACAAGATTCCCGGATGTTATGTTGCCTCCCAGGTGCCAGGGTCTGGGACATCTCAGATTGAGTCTTCAGTATTCTTAAATGAGAGGGTGAACAGCCAGGAGTCGTGGTCCATGTAGGTACCAACGACATAAGGAGGAAGAGTGATGAAGTTCTGCAAAGTGAGTTCAGAGAGTTAGATGCCAAGTTAAAGGGCAGGACCTCCAGGGTTGTGATCTCAGGATTGTTACCCAGGCCACATGCTAGTGAGGCCAGAAACAGGAAGATTATACAGTTTAACATGTGGCCAAGGAGTTGGAGTCGGAGGGAGGGCATATTTTTGGATTGCTGGGCTCTCTTCCAGGGAAGGTGGGACCTGTACCAAAGAGATGGTTTGCACCTGAACTAGAAGGGACTAAATATCTTAGTGGGAACACTTGCTAGTACTGCACATTGGGGTTTAAACTAGAGTTGCAGGGGGATGGGAACCAGAGCACCAGAACAGTTAGTGGAGAGGTTGCGGAGACAGATGTTAAGACCTCAGATAAAATCAGGGACCAGAAGGTTGAGCATGGTGCAACTAATGTCCTGAGCTCCATATACATCAATGCAAGTAGTATTGTAGGAAAGGCAAATGAGTTCAGGCATGGATCAACACCCTGGAATTATGATATTGTAGCCATTAGTGAGACCTGGTTGCAGGAGCGATTAAGGGAGGAGAGCTGGCGTTACTAGTCAGGGAAAATATCATGGCAGTGCTCAATCAGGACAGACTGGAGAAGTTGTCTAGTGAAGCATTACGGGTGGAACTGAGAAATAAGAAAGGCATGACCATGCTAATGGGGCTATATTACAGGCTAACCACCAGTCCAAGGGATTTAGAGAACAAATTTGCAGAAAGATCACAGACTGTTGCAAGAAACATAAGGTTGTTGTTAGTAGGTGATTTTCACTTGCCACATATTGACTGGGACTCACAAACTCAAAAGGACTAGATGGGATTAGTGTTTGTCACGTGTTCAAGAAGGTTTCTTTAATCAGTACGTGTAAGTCCCATCAAGAGAGCGGGTGATACTTGATCTGCTATTGGGAATGAGACAGAGGAGGCGACAAAAGTTTGTGACAGAGAACACTTTGCATCCAGTGATCACAATGCTATTAGTTTCAAAGTAAATATGCAAAAAGATAGGTCTGGTCCGTGGGGTGTGATTCTAAACTGGAGAAAGGCCAATTTTGTTGGTATCAGAGAGGATTTGGCAAGTACGATTGGGACAGGCTGTCTTCTGGCAAAAGTGTACTTGGTAAGTGGGAGGCTTTCAAAAGTGAATTTTTGAGAGTACAAAGCTTTTATGTGCCTGTCAGAATAAAAGATAAAGATAACAGGTGTAGGGAACCTTGGTTTTTAAGAGCCCTGGTTAAGAAGGAAAAAAAAGGTGCATAGCAGGTAGAACAAACTAGGTGCTTACGGAGTATAAGTGATCTCCTAAGAAAGAAATGGAGAGCGCTGAAAGGCGGCATGAGGTTGTCCTAGCAGACAAGGTGAAGGAGAATCCTAGGGATTCTACAGATACGTTAAGAGCAAAAGTATTGCAAATGACAAATTTGGTCCTCTGGAAGATCAGAATGGTAATGCATATGAAGAACCAAAAGAGATGGGGAGATATTAAATAATTTTTTTTGCATCTTTATTTACTCAGGAGATAGACACAGAGTCTAAAGAAGTGAGGCAAAGCTGCATCAACTTCATGAAACCTGTGCAGATTACAGAGAAAGAGGTATTTGCTGTCCTGAGGCAAATTAGGATGGAAAAATCCCCAGGGGCTGACAAGGTGTTCTCTTGGATCCTGCAGGAGGCAAGTGCAGAAATTGCTGGGTCCCTAGCAGAGTTATCTAAGTCAGCCTTAGCGACAGACGAGGTACCAGAGGACTGGAGGATAGCCAATGTTATTCATTTGTTCAAGAAGGCTCCAAAAATAAACCAGGAAATTATCGGGCAGTGAGCCCGACATCAGTAGTGGGAAAGTTATTGGAAGGTATTCTGAGGGACCAGATATGTAAGTATTTGAATAAGCATTGACTGATTAAGGATAGTTAGCATGGCTTTGTGCATGGTAGGTCATATCTAAACAATATTATAGAGTTTTTTGAGGAAATTACTTGGAAAGTTGATGAAGGCAAGACAGTGGATATTGTCTACATGGACTTTAGTAAAGCATTTGAGAAGGTCCTGTGTGGGAGGTTGGTCAAAAAGGTTCAGTTGCTTGGCATTCAAGATAGGTAGTAGATGGTTGCCTCGGAGGCCTGTGACTAGTGGTGTGCCACAGAAATCGGTACTGGATCTGTTGTTGTTTGTCATCTACAGACGTTTGTATATCAGCAAACTGGATGATAACGTGGTTAACTGGATCAGCAAATTTGTGGATGACTCCACGATTGGAGGTGTAGTGGGCACTGAGGAAGGCTATAACAGCTTGCACTGAGACCTGGACCAGCTGGAAAAATGGCAGATGGAATTTAATGCAGACAAGCACAAGGTGATGCACTTCGGTAGGATCAGTTTGGGTAGGTCTTACACAGTGAACGGTAGGGCACTGAGGAGTGCAGTAGAACAAAGGGATCTGGGAATACAGGTCCATAATTAGTTGAAAGTGGTGGCACAAGTAGATGTGGTTGTAAAGAAAGCTTTTGGCACATTGGCCTTCATAAATCAATGTACTGAGTACAGGAAATAGGATGTTATGTTGAATTTGTACAAGATGTTGGTGAGGCCTAATTTGGAGTATCATGCGCAGTTTTGGTCACCTATCTACAGGAACGAGGTAAATGAGGTTGAAAGTGTACAGAGAAAGTTTACAAGGATGTTGCTGGGTCTGGAGGACCTGATTTTATAAGGAAAAGTTGAATAGGTTAGGAATTTATTCCTTGAAATGTACAGGATTGAGAAATTGGGAGATTTACTGTGCTCAGTTCTGGTCGCCTCACTACAGGAAGGATGTGGAAACCACAGAAAGGGTGCAGCGTTGATTTACAAGGATGTTGCCTGGATTGGGGAGCATGCCTTATGAGAATAGGTTGAGTGAACTCGGCCTTTTCTCCTTGGAGCGATGGAAGATGAGAGGTGACCTGATAGAGGTGTATAAGATGATCGTGTGGATAGTCGGAGGCTTTTTCCCAGAGCTGCAATGGCTAGCATGAGAGGGCATAGTTTTAAGGTGCTTGGAAGTAGGTACAGTGGAGACGTCAGGGATAAGTTTTTTTTACGCACAGAGTGGTGAGTGCACGGAATGGGCTGCCGGCAACGGTGGTGGAGGTACCTGGACAGGTACATGGAGCTCAGAAGAATAGAGGACTATGGGTAATCCTAGGTAATTTCTAAGGTAAGGACATGTTTGGCACAGCTTTGTGGGTCGAAGGGCCTGTATTGTGTTGTAGGTTTTCTATTCCATGTTTCTATAAAGATATACAAAATTATGAGGGGGGTATAGATAGGATAAATGCAAGCAGGCTTTTACCACTGAGGTTGGGTAGGACTACAACTATAAGTCATGGGTAAAGAGTGAAAGGTGAAAAATTTAAGGGGAACGTGAGGGGAAACTTCTTCATTCAGAGGGTAGTGAGTGTGTGGAACGAACTGCCAGCACACAGTGTATGCAAGCTCGATTTCAATGTTTAAAAGTTGTCTGGATGGGTACATGGATGGCAGAGGTACGGAAGGCTATGTTCCTGGCGCACGTTGATGGGAGTAGGCAGTTTAAATCAGTGGTCCCCAACCACCGGGCCGCAAAGCATGTGCTACCAGGCCGCAAGGAAATGATATGATTTGGCGATGTGAGTCAGCTGCACCTTTCCTCATTCCCTGTCAGGCCCACTGCTGAATTTGAACGCACGAGAAGTCATGACCCACGTGTCATCCATGTCAGTGCGGGAAGAAGATCAACTCCTCGAGCTTGCAAATGACGGTAGGCTGAAAATTATGTTTGACATAACATCTCTGCCAGCATTCTGGATCAAAGTCAAGGCTAAGTATCCTGAGGTAGCCATGAAAGCACTGAAAACGTTGCTTCCATTTCCAACATCATATCGCTGTGAAGCGGAGTTTTCTGCAATGAATGCAACAAAAACTAAATTGCGGAATAGATTGGAGATAAGGAACCCCCTTCGAGTATCGCTGTCTCCCATCACCCCTTGATGGGACCATCTTGTTGCAGGAAAACAAGCCCAGGGCTCCCACTGATTCAGTGATATTGGTGTGTTGCAAAGATTTTATATGTTCATACAGGGAAAATATGTGCTGTGTATTTAATATCCAAATGTTACTTAAAATGTTATGATGCTATTGACTTATCACCATATTCATGCGGGGAAAATATGCGCTGTGTTTTTAGTATTAAATTTGTTAGATAAACCCTTTTAGAAACGAAATTGAGTGTATTAGCCACAGGTGACTTATAGTTGACTTACCACCTATATTCTGGTCGTGATAAACACACCCCACCCCCCCCACCCCCAGAGTTGCCAACATCCCGTATTAACCGGGACATCCCGTACATTGGGCTAAATTGGTTTGTCCCATATGGGACCGCCCTTGTCCTGTATTTCCCCCGCTAAGGTAAAGCGAAGAAGCAATTACCATTAACTTATATGGGAAAATTTTTTGAGCGTTCCCAGACCCAAAAAATAACCTGCCAAATAACACATAAAACCTAAAATAACAGTAACATGTAGTAAAACCAGAAATAGTATGATAAATACACAGCCTATATAAAGTAGAAATAATCTAGGTAGTGTAGTTTCACTGAGCAGAATCACCAAAAACGATTTGCAGGAAAAAAAATTGGCATGTACACGTCACGCATGCGCACACAGGTGCCCCCGCAAGGCTTCATGGTCATGGTAGTCTTTCTCGGGGTAAGCACAATGTATTTGACCGCTACTCTTGTCCGCTGGCAACCCTACCCCCAACCCCCCCTCCCGGTGTCAAAAAAGGTTGGGGACCCCTAGTTTAAATGGTTTGGCACAGACTACTTTTCTATGCCTCTATAAGGTGAGTCTGTGGAACTCCTCCTCAAAGGTGATGGAAGCAGCCTTAATATTTTTAAGGCAAAGATACATGTTCTTAATAAGAGAGTGAAAGACAATAGTGTAGGTGGACATGAATGTAGAACTGATGCTAAAACAAGAGCTATGACCTTATGTAATGGCAGAGGCAGCTTGAGCTGCCACATGGTGTACATTTGCTTAAAACTGCTTGCTTGTAAGGCTACCATTTGTGCTGTAGAAGCCTATAATCATCAGCAACCCACATTCTTACCTTCACTGCCACTGGCTATAAAGTCTTCATTGTTGCCTCCAAAACATGAATGAATTGTGTAAAATCCTTGTGTCACCCCTTGATACTTTCTCACTAAAACACGATCCTGCAAGTCCCATAGATGAACTCCCTGAAGAAAA
Organism: Mobula birostris; assembly: GCF_030028105.1. NCBI lineage: Eukaryota > Metazoa > Chordata > Chondrichthyes > Myliobatiformes > Myliobatidae > Mobula > Mobula birostris. Next base: position 578,644 of record NW_027275927.1, read on the forward strand.
AAAGAAATTTACACTAAAGTTGAAGATGTTTTTCCAATGTACTGTATTTCCCATATAACAGTTTTTTGAAAATATTTAATATTTAAATATCGTGGAGTTTAGGACTGGGTGACACTTCGATGTCAAGCAATAATTAGAAATACCAAAGGTACAAGAAATAGAATTGTACTTTGTCATTATTTTTGTTAGAAGGTTCATTTGACCCTCTGTATATTTCCCAACTCTTAAAATTATTTTGCATTTACAACATTGGCACAAGGCTAAACACATTATATCAGACTTTAAAAGTTTGGACAACACCATTTAGTATTATTGGTCTGAGTGCTTGCTATTGTTATAATCATACAGTAACACAGCACAGAAACTGGCTTTTCCAATCAACTTACCCATACCAGCCATGATGACCAATGATATGGTCCCATTTGCCATATTTCCTCTAAACCCCACCTAGCCACATACTTATCTAAATATCTTTTGATTGTTGTTGTACTTGCCTCAATCACTTTCTCAGGCAGCCCTTCCCATAAATGCACACCCTCTGTGTGAAGTTGCCTCCAAGATTCCTTTCAAATCTTCTCATCTTAAACTTGTGCTCTCTAGTTTTTATTCTCCCTCCCAGGAAAATGACTGAGTGCATTCACCCTATGTCCCTCATGATTTTAAGTGCTTCCATAAAGGACACCTCTCAGACTTCTATGCTCCAAGGAATAAAGTCTTAACCCACCTAATTTCTTCCTGTAAATCAATCAGCTAGAATCAATAATCAAACAGAAAACAATCGCTTAGGTAAGCTGAATTTCATCAAAACTAGTTCATTGGTTTTATGTAAGGCAAATCATAAAGACAAATTTGCTCAAGTTCTTTCAAAATGCGATGGAGGAAAACCTGTTGATATACTGTGTTTAGATTCCCAAAAGGCATTTGACAAAGTGCTACTTTCTTAGAAGTTTGCATAGCTTCAGCATGTCACCAGAAACTTTGACAAACAGTGGAGAGTATCCTAAACGGTTGCATCATGGCCTGGTATGGAAACACCAATGCCCAAGAACAGAAAAGGCTACAGAAAATGGTAGGTACAGTCCAGTCTATCAAAGGCGAAGCCCTCCCACCACTGAGGACATTTATATGGAGCGCTGCCTAGAGAGCAGCATCCATTTTCAAAGATCTCCATTCAAACTATGTCCTTTTCTCACTAACTACCATTATGTAGGAGGTACAGAAGCCTTAGGTCCTACACACCAGAATCAGGAAGAGATGATACCCTACAACTACTACTCTGAACTGATTCTACAATGTACTGACTCACTTTCAAGGACTCTTTACAACTCAAGTTACAATATTTTTATTTGCACTGTTTGTTTTCTTTTGCAGTGTTTGTCAATCTTTATGTATAGTTTCCTGTAAAATTCTACTGTATTTTTCCCCTGTAAATGCCTGCAAGAAAATCAAGATTCAAAATTGTTTAATGTCATTTCCAGTACACAAATGTAAAGGAGAATTAAATAATTGTTACTCCTGCTCCGATGCAGCACAAAAGAACACAATAATTAAAAGACACGATAAATATAAATACATAAGATAGCTAACATACAAAGATTTTGATTATGTATCCATAAAGTGATCTATGTACAGGAGAGTCTAAAATAAATCTCAAGGTAATAAATGGTAACATACACATACTCTGATAATAAATTTACTCTGAACAAGAAGAATCTCAACCTATCTATTCATTTTTCCTTCTATATTTTGTGTTTGTTGCTTTGAACACAAGAAGCTGGTGCATAAATTAAGAGCCCAAGGTATTAGAGGAAATCTGTATTCCTGGATTAAAAGCTAGATATCACATAGGAAACTGGGAACTGGAATAAATGTGTGCTTTTCAGGCTGGAGGGGTGTAACAGTGGAGAACAACATTGAAAAGACAAGAAGATGCAAGTTTCCAACAAGTAGTTAAAAGAGCAAATGGCATGTTGACCTTTACTGTAAAGGAATTGGAGTTTAAGATAACATAAACACAAGGAAATTTGCTGATGCTGGAAATTCAAGCAACACACATAAAAGTTGCTGGTGAACGCAGCAGGCCAGGCAGCATCTCTAGGAAGAGTTACAGTCGACGTTTCGGGCTGAGACCTTCGTCAGGACTAACTGAAAGAAGAGCTAGTAAAAGAGTTGAAAGTGGGAGGGGGAGATCCAAAATGATAGGAGAAGACAGGAGGGGGAGGGATGGAGCCAAGAGCTGGACAGGTGATTGGCAAAGGGGATATGAGAGGATCATGGGACAGGAGGCCCAGGGAGAAGGAAAAGGGGGAAGGGGGGAAACCCAGAGGATGGGCAAGGGGTATGGTGAGAGGGACAGAGGGAGAAAAGGGGGGGGGGAGGGGGAGAGAGAGAGAGAGAGAGAGAGGGAGAGAGGGAGAGAGAGAGAGGGAGGGAGGGAGAGAGAGAGAGAGAGAGAACGAATGAGTGTATATAAATAAATAACGGATGGGGTACGAGGGGGAGGTGGGGCATTAGCGGAAGTTAGAGAAGTCAATGTTCATGCCATCAGGTTGGAGGCTACCCAGACGGAATTATAAGGTGTTGTTCCTCCAACCTGAGTGTGGCTTCATCTTTACAGTAGAGGAGGCCATGGATAGACATGTCAGAATGGGAATGGGATGTGGAATTAAAATGTGTGGTCATTGGGAGGATCCTGCTTTCTCTGGCAGACAGAGCGTAGGTGTTCAGCAAAGCGGTCTCCCAGTCTGCGTTGGATCTCGCCACTATATAGAAGGCCGCATCGGGAGCACCGGATGCAGTATATCACCCCAACCGACTCACAGGTGAAGTGTCACCTCACCTGGAAGGACTGTCTGGGGCCCTGAATGATAGTGAGGGAGGAAGTGTAAGGGCATGTGTAGGGAATTTAAAATAAGGAGGCTTTGTCACAGTTGTATAAGATGTTAGTGGGTTTAGGATCACTGGAGGCACTTCAAAGGAGGTTTACCACACTATCTCCTTGGATTAGAGGGTTAGATAATTTAATTTTGTATTCCTTGGAGTTTAGAAGAATGAAGATCTTATTCAAACATCACCTTCTCAGGCTCATTCAGCCACACCATCCCCATTGCCCCACATCCTTTGTTGTCAAGGAAGAGGAGGTGAAAAGGCTGTTCAGGGACCAAAATATCAAGGCGGCTGCTGGCTATAACTCTTGTCTCCCAGCCATCCTTAAACACTGCATTAACCCACTGTCTATAGTTTTCACAAACTTTTTCCAATCAGTCTCTTAATTTATGCAATGTTCCAGCAGGTTTTAAGAAATTAATTATTATTCCAGTCCTGTAAAAAAAAACAAATATCAGTGGAATCAATGACTACAGGCCAGTTGCATCCTCAATAGTCATAATGAAGACTTTTGAAAGGCTGGTCATGTCATTTCACAAATCCATAACTTAAAATTTTATAGATTCACAGCAGTTCACTTACCTGCAGAGCCAACAGACCGGCAGATGACGCAGTTAACGTCAGTCTTGACTTCATACTACAGCATATTGACTCTTTTGGTACATTTGTCAGGATTCTCTTTGCTGATTTCAATTCAGCCTTCAAAGCCATTAACCCTGAGCAAGAGAAACGCTCCAAATTCAACATGCCAGGTCCCATCTGCAGGTGGATCAGATACTTCCTCTCTGACAGAAGGCAGTATGTGAGACTAGGCAAGTATATACTCACATCCTGCTCAGTCAGCACTGGTGCACAACAAGGGTGCATTCTCTGCCTTCTCTTATTTTCTCTATACACTAATGACTGTCTCTCTAGTGATCCATCAGTTAGCCTGGTAAAGTTTGTGGACAACACCATTGTCATCACCAGAGATGACACATTTCAAGTACCACCAGAGACTAAACAAGCTAGCGACCTGGTGCAATCACAACAACTTGGAGCTGAATGCCTTCAAAATCAAAGAGATGCATATCAATTTCAGGAGAAATGAGTCTCCTCTCCACCCACTGACCATCAACAATGTTTCAACATTCAGGCTCCTCAGCATCATTATTTTTAGCATCTCATATAGGAGAACTGTATCTCCTTCATTAACAAAAAGACTCAGGAAAGGGTGTACATCTTGCACCAGTTGGTAAAATTCCATCTTCCCCAGAACATTCTCACACCAGGCATCACAGTCTGGTTTGGTGCAGTATCTTCTTGCAATATAAAAAAAACGACAGTGAACTGTCAAGTCAGCAGAAAAAGCTGCAGCCTATCATTACTGCAGCACTTGCATGTGTCCAGGACAAAGTGGTAGGCAGGAAAAATCATTGCCCACACTAATCACCCGGCAAACTGCCTTTTCCAGAAACTTCCTTCTGTTATTCTAACAAAAACTTCACGCTTTTTAGAAGTTTCTTCCCCTTGGCAGTTAACGTGGTCGTCTAGTTAGCGTGCCCTCACCCCCTTCTATTACCTCAGTCACTACAGGTACTACAAATGCGTTAAAGCACTTTTTATAATGCTGTATACATTGTAAATACATGCTGGTATTTATGCATATTTTATTCCATCTCCGTACATTAACCTCTAACTTTATTTTTATACAATTCTTTATAATTGTTCAATGCTGTTTTTTGTTGTCTGACGTGCCAATATATCACAGCAAATTCCAAATAAATGGACATGTAAATGACAAAGTTGATCCTTGATCGATCTAGCAAACCTGCACTGCCTCTCACAAACCTTGTCTGTCATTTAATATCATGGCCAATCTGATTTTAACATCAACGTTTTCCCATCTAAACATCGTACAGTGGTTGAATATGCTCACACCAAAGTCCTGTCCAATGCTTCAAGGCTTGAGTGCTCCAATTTACAGTAGTTATTCCCCGAGTTACGAACAACTCGTACTTACGAACAGCCTGCCATAAAGCCTATTATATTAAAAATTTGCTGGCTCGAGGAAGGAGAACGCCGTCCGCCATTTTAAGTTGGATCATGTTGCCATTAACACTGTGTTGAGTGTGTAACTTTGTATTTGGCTTAAATTTTTCTTAGCAAGTTTCACCCTGACCCCCCTTTTCCAGTCAGCACCACCCCCACTTGTCCCATTTAACCTGTCTCAGTGCAGGTGGGCTTTAGGACCCGGGGGAGCTCAGGACCTGCTGCCCACGGCTGCTGCTGAATCCACAGTATTTCTGTTCCATTGATGGAAAACGATCATGATTGAAAATAAAGTGGAAATCAGAAAGCAATCGGAAAGAGGTGAAACGCCATCAGTCACTGGAAAAACGTTAGGCTACAGTCGGTCAATGATCGGAACAATTTTAAAGGTTAAAGTGAGAATAATGAAGCATGTGAAAGACTCTGCGCCGATGAAAGCTACAATTATTACGATGCAACACAGTGGCTTAATTATTGAAATACATATGTTTCTTAATTGTTTTATATGCATAAAAGGGTAAAATATATACTGTATACTAAGGCAAACGTTTGACTAACTCACGCTAAATAATACCGGATGTACCTGTTCCGACTTACGTACAAATCCGACTTAAAGACGGACTTAGGAACAGAAGTCGTTCATAACCCAGGGACTGCGTGTAAAGCAAAGATTTCACTGTTTTCCAGAATGTAAATGTTTCTGCATTCAGATTCAGTTTCCGTAAAACAAATTTAGCAAACATTTAAATGTTTGCTCTTTTTTGTATGTCAGAGTCAGTGACCTTGTTTTCCCAAATTATGCTCCATCATCCACATTCTTTCCCAGTTAACCTCTGAAAACAAAATATAAGAATGAGGAGCTATAGGTCACTTGACACCTTAAGCTTACTCCACAATTCATAAAGATCATGGCAGGTCTTCAACCTTAAATCCACTTTCTATTGCATCCCTCAATTCTTCCAATATCCAAATCTATAAACCTGAGATTTGAGTGCAAGCTTCCACAGGCCACCTGGAATCAAAATTCTCTAAGATTCACCATTCTCTTGAGTGAAAACATATTCCCTCACTTATCCTAAATGATCTGTCCCTTCTTTCCAAATGGTGACATTCAGATCTGGACATTTCAGCCAGGGAAACGGTGACAAGTCCTCTAAGAATTTTGAGCAACACACAAAATGCTGGAGGAAATCAGGCAGGATCTAGGAGTTTTGTATGTTTCAGTGAAACAACCACTTGTTCTTCTAAACTCTAGAGAAACAAGGCCTAGTTTACTCAAATTCTCTCATGTGACAGACTCACTGTTCCTGGAACTATCTATTGTACTTTTTTTTTAAGTCAGGCAGATCAAAACTGCACATGATGCACCAGATGCTGTCTCACCAGGGCCCTATACTACTGTAGCAAGATATTTGTATTCCAATCCTCTCGGCATAAAAATCACTTGGCTTCCTAACTGCCTACTGCTCTTACGTTATCTTGTACTGAGCTATGTACAGTATAAGGACACCAGGATCTCTCTGAATATTAACAATTCCCAAACTCTCACCATTTAAAAAAAACGACATTTGTTTTTCTAACATAGAGGGTAACCTCACTTTTTTAAGTCTACTCTATTTGCCATGCTGCCCACTCGTGCCCTGTCTACTGTCTATACCTTCTTGAAACCATTTTATATTCCCATCACTATTTACAATTTCTTTAGATTCTTGTATTCAGCAGACTTGGAAATTTTATACTTAGTCCCTAGAATCAAATTGCTGATATGACTTCTGAAAAGCTGGGGCCTAAACAATGACCCCTTTAATATCTAGTTAGTTGGTGTCTACCAGCTCAAGAAAGAGCCACCTGCTCCTGGACTTTTTTTCCTTGTCTGCTAACCTAATTTTTAAATTACTATATTGTACCACACGGTTTTATCTGGTTGGATGAGATCAACAGCGAGATCCAAAAGCCAAGGTGGTTCTGCAACTTTTTGTGGAGAGCGAAGGGCATGATAAGTTACAGAAAAGGTTATATAGTTGTCTACTGCAACCAAGGAAGACCCTAGTTTGAGACAACTACTTGTACCACTGGACCCAGACTTCTGAGACTGCAGAGCCCCATTTCAACAGCTTTTCCACAACTCTCCCACACATTTTTCAATGTCATCTGCAGACACAATGGATACTGCCATTAACAACACACTTCTGTGTTCTTTGATTGACTGTAAATGAACAAAATTAGCACAGACACCTACTGCAGATATGGACTGCCTTCATACATTGCTTTCGGCGACTGCAACCTCCAAATCTTCATTTTCATTGTGACATTCAAGATGAATTGGAACTTCAAGTTCTTCATAGTTCCTAACCTGTTGAAGTGGTGAAATGTTTCATTTTCACTCTTGGCTGTTTCTGGCATCACCAAGTCAGAATGCTTGAAACCACAATGAATAAAAAAAAATCTAAATTGTTGTACTGCTTATTTCTCACCAACTACCAGTGACCAAAAATCACTATATATATTTTTTTAAAGCACAAGCACATGCAAAAGACACTAAAATCTGTTCGCTCTAAGCGCAATGTAGTGTGTAATGGCCACAAAGTCCGCATGACCGGTGCTAGCTAGAAACCATTTGGTCACAGTCTCCTGTCCCAATTAAGCAGTATAGTGTCCTAAACAAACAAAGGGAATCCCGGCTATTGTTTCAATTAGTTCTGTTCTTTAAGAGCTGTCCCAAATAAGTGGCTGCCATGATTAACAGATGGCCTAACTAGCTGGAATCCACTGTATTTTACTTTTGCAATTCCATTTCTTAGCTATGCAATTTCAAATTCAGTCACGGCTCCAAGATTTGAAACACTTATTTTGACTCTCTCACTCCTGGCAAAATTATCAGTTTAAAAGAAAAGGCAATTAAAGGTACATTGTTGAGAATGACGAGCTTACATATGGAATGGACTGTTTGGATGGCATGCAAACTAAAGGTTTTCACTGCATCTTGATAACATATATTCCCAGAGTTTTAAATTATAAAATCTATGTTGCCTTTTTGGTTTCATGTTTGCTTCCATAAATAAGGCCCATTACTGTAGAGACATTGCCCAAATGGTGAAGAATAAGCAGATAATCAAAAGGTAAAAATAACCATTACCCAAATAAAGGGGGATAGTTGTGCTAGATCAGTCTAGGTCATTGAAAAGTAAACCAGAATGGTTGTTAATATCTTCACTATATTGAATGGATTATCTTTATAAGTCTTCAACAAACAAGTTGATTTTTGTGTAGTAATGAATGCATCTGGTAATAAGCCAACAGTTAGAAAATACAAATGATAGAAAGGAAGGGTGACAAGGTCAGAGGCAGGCTAGGAGGACAATGTCCTACCCCTCCTGTAATTGAATTGACAGGGTGTGAGATTTCTTAATGTGATCAACATGAGGATTCACCAGCACCTGAAAAAGGAAGTAACAAACATAGACTTTGGTTGTAAAGTATAGAAAGATAAGTACCTGCCATAAATAGTGTTCTGTACTCATGATCCTCTGCTACTGAAAACATCTGCTGAACCTTCTATTCAGCATGAAGATGATTAAGAGTGAGCTTCACCTGATGTAAATTATTGTTAATATAAATCTGAAGGAATTGCAGACTCAAATATGAATGCTTGTGAAATCACTGTAACCATAACTCTATTGCCTTACAAGGGTAAAATTATACACTAATTGGCTTGTTCAAGACAAGTTTCTGATTTAGGGCAGCACTTAAATTTGAAACGCCAATAGAGTAACCATTCTCTTTCAGCAAATCTCATCCTACTGTGAAAATAATTGTTTTTCTTAATACACAAGATAAAATCAATACCCCAGCTGGTTCAAAAACAGCTGCAGACACTATCCTGAACAGATATTACAATCTGATCTTTCACAGATTTGATTTGCACAGTTAAATTGAGATTAAAGTTCCCCATAACACTATTTTTCCTCTAGATTAATTCTCTCTTCATTGTTCTGGCTGTTAAGAGAGCTGAAATGAAATCTCTCACTAATTTGAAACACTTTGTTTCTCATCTCCACGCACAGTTTTTCTTGTTCTTCTGAGCCACGGTCATTGCTGAAATAACCTTATTTTGGTGCTGAAGATCCAGGTGGATTTCAACTCAAGCTCAACAAGCATCAGCAATGTGGTAATATGTTTAGGGAATGAGATAAGACCTCATTACAACATTTTACCTTGAAGGTTACAAAGCATTTCTCAATCAGATTAATCCAAGATACCCAAGAAAGCTTTGCCAGGATTTAAGACTATTGAAAATATTAAGGGTTAATAATCGCAGTACAAATGTAAGAGTCAAAGTACTGGAGTATGTGGGAATCCCATGCTTCTAAACAATAAAAATACTCTAATCAGAAAAAAAGAACATTTCTAGTAAATCAGTTTCAACACCAACTCTAGGAAATTGCATTGTTTGCTTTAAATCAGATGTTCCTGAAGGCAATTTCCCAAATTGCCATCATTCCATGGTCTTTCAATACCTGTATTACACAGCAGTATGTACTGTATTCTCAATTCCTGATCATTTATAGAGAGTGTCTATTGTTCTGCAAGTTGTCGCTGGTTAAACCAAGTATTTGCAGAGATCTTCCACTATTTCATTCAGCTTCATTCATATAGATTTTCTTCCTCCAACTTCACTATGTCCAGGAGTTGGTAACATTTGAACAGATGGTACACTGGAGATGGTATTTTTCAGAAAGAATCACCGATAAACTCCCGCTATTTTGTGGATCAAAGGTGTACGTTGATTACATTCTTACAAATAAGCATGAACATCTTTTTCAGGCTTTGTGTTTAAAATCGAAGCGCAGAGATGAAGAAATCAGCTCATGGTAACAGAAATCCAAATACTCACAGATGATGAACCCTGTTACCATGACAGCCAAAGTTCCTGAACGCAAAAGAATTATGGTGAATAGCTAGAGACATCTTCCCGTAGCAGGAAAAAAAATCAAGGTGTAGAGGAACAGCAGAGGTGGTGGTTGATTTTAAGAGAGCCACTTCACTTTAACTATGACGAATTGAGTCAGTATTCTGAAGTTTGGTTGGATCTGTTTTGCCATTGTCAACATGTAGATTTATCACTGTTCTGATCTTCTCTGATGATTGGTCTACACAGAGGTCTCCATGTAGTTAAGGACAAAGCAACATGCAATCAGAGCCATTATCCAAGGTAAAAGGTTTTCATTCAGGCCTAAGGTAACAGATTTAGAACCCTGTCCATCCACTTAAAAGTCTGCAACCCAACTTCACAAATGATGCAGTGACCAAGCCAAGTCTGCTTTTAGTAGAGCAAAGTTCTCTACTAAACTCTGCATTGACCCAGAATCAGTTCCTCAACCTTAGACAATGAGCTTTAAAAAAAGCTGATTAAAGTGATAGTGTTCTTTCCATCATTAAGGAGGCCTTAAAGGAAGTTGAACCAGGTCCCTAAGTCACCATCACCACTTAGTGTCAAAAGCAGTACAATCTTAAATCAGTTTGGGCTGTTTTGTGTAGACTTTACTCACTCAAGTGAATGGATTTCTCCTGTCTTTTCTCTTCATCAACCATGGTCTTCAGTTATATTTCATCATGCAGAGGGAAACATATGATTCTTGTTAAAAATTCAATTCCAAATAGTTGACTGCTTCTCCAGGTATCCCAGACAGATCAATGTACTTGCAGGTAGATATAACGGAGAGATCTTGCAGTAGAGGATGAAGAAAAAGCACATAAAAAGACAAAAAAAAAACACAAAGCTGCCATCAAGTGATAAATGCACCCCTCCCCATTAATCTACTCAGCTTCACTAAAAGTGAAAAAAAAAGCTTCTTTCACTGCTTGAATGCAGTTAACAAAATCGGAAAACATCAAGAGCCAATCCTAATTAACCATTTCTACACAGTTTATGATGCATTTAAATCAACATTCAACTGGTCTTGTTAATAAATGCTATGATTCTAGTTAAGGTCTACAAGTACTAATGGATAAATCCCATGTGCAAATGCAAGCTGAACAATATGTACAATACTGTGGATTTTACCAAGGTATTCTTTTTAGTTCAGCTTGCTTTTCTATGTCTAATATCTATCAAAGCACCTCCAACTCAAGGCAAAACACCATACATCACAATGGAAACAGAAGTTCATAAAAAAAAAATCACCATGCAATGATGAAACCCCTGGTTTGATCAACATGGAATTTTACATCAGGTCAGAGTTGGCTCCAGCTTACATAGGTTAAAGATAATTTAATTAATTAAACCAATCCTCTTATTCAGCAAACCATAATGGAAGTAGATGTGTAAGGATGTGGAGGAATGTGGCTGGGGACGCGGGCAGTCCATAAGTAGCTTGGCTGTGATATCACAGTAAACAACATCCAACATTTAATCAGAGAGTAATGATGCTCAATTGGCAAGGGAATGGAGAAATAGCACATATACAATCATCCTAACATCTGTAGTCAACTCAAAAGGAAAACAGGCAGGGCAAAATGCATTGCTAGGTTGTGGTTTTGAGTTCACAATCCATTAGCCAGCTACTGTTGAAGCAAAGATACACTGATACACCTCACTAAACTTCCAAAATAATTTGCAGTTAAGGCTGGGAGAATCAGTCACCACAGGTTAATATTGCAATGGATGTTCCAGGTTTGATTAGTGAATGGCTGATGCTATGTCACTATTTTGAATGTGAACTTCTTTTAAGATAAAAGTTTGTTTTATCATTCTACTCAAAACATTCATAATCACAGAATTACATTCATTCATAGAAATTAGGAAAGCAAATATGGAGAACAAAGTATCATTTGCAGAGAAGATTAAGGAAATTTCAAAGTATTATCTATATACTAGAAGAGGTTAACCAAAGAAAGAGACCAAAGGGGGAATTGCACATGGAGCCAGAGGATGTGGGTGAGGTTTTGAATGAATTACTTCTCATCTGTATACAATAAGGAGAAATACATGGTAGTTGAAGAATTTGCTGAGGGTTATAGGTATATTATTGAGCATGTTAACATTAAAAGATAAAATGCATCAGATGTATTAATGGGCATTAAGGTGGCTAATTGCCCAAGGCCTTATGAGATATATTGCAGGTTGCTCTGGGAGATAAGGAAGCAGATTATTGGAGAGTTTTAAAATCTTTGCTGCCACAGGTTTATTGTGGTACTTTTATTCATGAAGGTAGCTAAGATCAGTCAGGTTGCTACAGGTCAGTAAGTCTAAACTGAATGGTGGAGGTTAGTGAAAAAAATTCTTTGGGACAGGTTTAATCTACACTTGAAAAGGTAGTGGTAGATTAGCGATAGTCAGTAAGGCTGTGGATGGAATCCTGTCGGATTAATTTGATTTGAACTTTTTGAAGTGACGAAGGTAGTGCTGTTGACCAGATTTATATGGACTTCGGTGACACCAATGATAAAAGGCCCCAAAGATTAGAGACCATGAGCTCCAAGACAAAATGAAAAACTGGATTCAAAGTGGCTTGGTAAAAGGAGAAAGAAAGAAATAGTGGACAATTGCTTTTGTGATTGGAAACTTGTGACTAATAGCATACCACAGGGATCAGTTTGGTTAGGACAGAGTGAGAATATTGTGTATAGTTCACTCTATAACACTATAGGAAGGACATGACTGCACTGGAAAATGCAGGACATTTACCAGGATGCCATAAATTATCAGGATACCATAATAGTTTGATCTAAAACCAATGTGTAATGCCTAAACAATGGAGACTACAATGGGATGAGGGAGGATCTGGCTAGTGTAGACTGTGAACACAGGCTGTATGGTGGGGTAGTTGAACAGTGGAAGACTTTCAAAGAGATTTTTCACAGTGCTCAATAAAAGTATATTCCAATTGAAAGCAAGGACAGTAAGTGTGGGGAGAGCCAGCCTTGGATAACTAAGGAAATAAAAGAAGGCATTAAACTAAGAGTTCATGCATACAAGGTCGCCAAGAGTAGTGGAAAACTGGAAGATTGGGAAAACCTTGAAAAGCAACAAAGAACCACTAAGCGAGCAATAAAAAAAAGGGGAGCCGGATTATGAACATAAGCTAATACAAAATATAAAAATGGGTAGCAAAAGTTTTTATAATTATATAATGTAATATAAGTGGCTAAAGTGAATGTAGGTCTCTTGGATTACAAGAAGGGGGAACTGATATTGGGTAATGAGGAAATGGCAGAGGCTTTGAATGACTATATTGTATGGTCTTCACCATGGAGGACACGTCTACATGCCAAAGAGAGATGTCATGGATGTGATGGGAGGTGAGGACTTCAATACAATAGCTATCACTATTGTGCTGAGCAAACTTATGGGCCTGAAGATAGACAAATTCCCTGGTCCTGATGGAATGCATCCCAGAGTACTGAAAGAGATGGCAGAACTTATAGTAGAGGGTTTGGTGATAACTTACTAAAATTCCCTGGACTTTGGGTAGATCCCAGAGGATTGGAAGACAGTGAATGTCACACTACTATTCAAAAAGGGATGTAGGCAAAAGGCAGGTAACAAAAGGCCAATTAGTTTAATATCTGTGGTTGGGAAAATGCTTGAAGCTATCACTAAAGAAGAAATAGAGAGGCATCTGGAACGAAATGGATCCCATCAGGTAGACACAGCATGAATTCAGCAAAGGCAGGTCCTGTTTGACAATCTTACTTGAGTTCTTTAAGAATATAACGAGCCCAGTTGATAAAGGGGAACAGATAGACTTTACTTACTTGGATTTCCAGAAGGCATTCAATAAGGCGCAACATAAAAGACTTAACCATAAGATAAGGATGCATAGAGTTGGGGGTGATGTATTAGCATGGATAGAGGATTGGTTAGCTCATAGAAAGCAGAGAGTTGGGATACATGTGCGTTTCTCTGGTTGGCAATCAATGGTGAGCAGTGTGCAGCAGGGGTTGGTGCTGGGCCTGCAACTGTTCATGATATACATTAACAATTTGGAAGAGGGAACCAAGTGTAGTGTATCTAAGTTTGCTGATGATACTAAATTGAGTAGAAATGCAAATTGTGTAGAAGATACAGAGAGTCTGCAGAGAGATATAGATAGGATAAGTGAGATAGGGTAAGGTTTGGCAGATGGAGTACAATGTTGGTAAATGCAAAGACATCCACTTTGGAAGGAAAAATGAAAGAGCAGATTATTATTTAAATGGTAAAAAAAAATTGCAGCATGCTGATGTGCAGAGGTACTTGGGAGTGTTTGTGCATGAATCACAAAAGGTTGGTTTATATGTGCAGCAGGCTATCACAAAGGCAAATGGAATGTTGGTCTTCATTGCTGGATCTTACTGAATGGTGGAGCAGGCTCAACGGGTCAAAAGGCCTACTGCTGCTCCTATTTCTTATGATGGAACATTTCATTTATGAGGAGAGACAGAATAAGCTGGGTTTGTTCTCAGCACAGAGACTGAGGGAACCTGAGAAAGGCCTAAAAAATTCTCCCCACACTGAGATATCTAGAACCAAAGGACATGGGTTTAAGGTGAAAAGAAAGAAGGTTAGAGAGGAATTTAAGAATTTTTTTTTCAACCCAGGTGATTATAATCTGGAACAATGAAATGGTGATGCAGGTAGATACACCAAGAACATTTGGTGCATATTGCCAAGGCATTAAAGGCTATGGATCAAGTGCTTGTAAATGAGACAAGTGGGCCAAAGGACCTTTTTCTGTGCTCTATGACTGTAAATTTTAATCAAATATGGTAACCACAGATCAAAGGAAAAACAGTGGCAATCATAAACTTTTAAAGGAGCTTATCAGGGAGTAACAAGAACTGGAACAAAGAAGCAGAATCTTTATTTAGATGAGACATAAAAAAGACAATGCATAATACTGCACTCCACCACTACTTCACTGGAATGCAAGTGGAAGTCAACACCTACAGTTCTAGAAATCAAAGCAACCAAGCAAATAGCCAGGAGGAGGAAATGAAAAGGCTCAACTACAAAAATATATTACATTGTACATAAATTAAATGACTAAGAAACAAATTAGAGAAAGGATTCTAATGCTAGGTAAGTACCACCTGGTCATTATTAAAACAATTTAAGATAAACATCAGAATTCCTCATAGCTATTTCTGTACATGACATACAACAAGATGTAGAATATTACAGTGTGCTCAAGATGAAATCTGGGATTAGTTTTGAATACAACCAGGTGAAATCTTAATTTATTATGAGATGCAGTGTGGAACAGGCCTTTCTGGCCCAGTGAGTGACGCTGCCCAGCAACCTACCGATTTAATCCTAACCTAAGCACAGGACAATTTACAATGATCAACTAACCTACCAACTGGTACATCTTTAGACTGTGGGAAGAAATCAGATCACCCAGAGGAAACTCACAGAGTCATGGGGAGAACGTACAGACTCCTTACAGACAGCACCAGAATTGAACTTCCACACCCTGAGCTGTAATACTGTGTGCTAATTGCTATGCTACCATGGCACCCATAGCTCTGAATACAACGTGCAGACATCGAAACCTGGAGCAAAGTAACTTCATACCTATATATTTATGGATTCTACCTTTGGTGTGTTTAAAATCAACAGAACCTAAGCATTACTGTGCTGCAGTTTTTTGACTAACTTGACTTGATTTTGATTCTGAAATCCTTTCCTATACCAGAATACTGATTAAATAAAGCAGCTGCAAGTAAAATACAACAGATTCAACTCTGTTTCACCATCCATTCTGTGTCATGAGATAGAAAAATTCCCAAATGTAAATTTCATTGTCATGTAAGTACACCGCCCACTGAATAACATTACACTACCTTTATCTGCGGGTATAGATAGACCCATTGGGCTGAGATACAAAATATATGCTGGCAGCTAAAGCATCAGTAAGTACTATAATGGATGTTTAACATGATAGCTTTTAAATCATAAAAATTACCAAGCTCACTCCTAGTACAAAGGTCACATGGTCAGTAGAATATTCAGTCATAGCTTACAAATTCAAGGCAGGGAACAAATACAAAATTTCTGGAAGATTTAAATAAGACTTTATCTTGTTAATATACAGTATAAAATAAATAATTTTAAAATGTTATTATTTCTCTTTTTGTCATTTGACAATTTCAATCATATTGAGAATCGACTTCAACATTATTCCTTCTCCTTTTAGGTACTTACAGTGGTGCTAGAAAGTTTACGAACCCTTTAGAATTTTCTCGATTTCTGCATAAATATGACCTAAAGCGTGAAGATCTGATCACGTAAGTCCTAAAACTAGATAAAGAGAACCCAATTAAATAAACACAAAAAAAATTATACTTGTCCATTTATTTACAGAGAAAAATGATCCAATATTACATGTATCTGTTGGGAAAAAAGTATGTGAAGATCTAGCATTATCAATTCATTTAAAGGGGAAATTAAGAGTCAAGTGCTTCAATCAATGGGATGACGATCAGGTGTGAGTGGGGGAGGCCCTGCCCTTTTTAAAGAATATAAACCTGGGTCTTCACTATCAAAGTCTGATCTTCACCACACAGGTTTTTGGAAGTGTGCCATGCCTTGATCAAAGGAGATTTCTGAGGACCTCAGAAAAAAAGTTGCTGATGCTTACCAGGGCTGGAAAAGGATACAAAACCATTTCTAAAGAGTTTGGGCTCCACTAATGCACAGTCAGGCAGATGGTGTACAAATGGAGGAAATTCAACATTGTTGTTACTCTCTCCAGGAGTGGCTGACCAACAAAAATCATTCTAAGAGCAAGGCATGTAATATTCCAGGAGGTCACAAAGAACCCCAGGATAACTTCTAAGGAGCTACAGGCCTCTTGCACTGGCTAATGTCAGCGTTCATGAGACTACCATCAGGTAAATGCTGATCAACAAAGGTGTACATGGCAGGATTGCAAGGAGAAAGCCACTACTCTCCAAGAAGAACATTGCTGCCTGACTAAAGACTACGTGGATAAGCCAGAAGGCTATTCAAAGAACGTTCTGTGGACAGATGTGTCCAAAATAGAACTTTTTGGCTTAAATAAGAAGCATTATGTTTGGCAAAAAGTAAACACTACATTCTAGTGCAAGAACCTCATCCCATATGTGAAACATGTTCGTGGCACTGTGACAATTTGGGCCTGCTTTGCTGCCTTGGGACCAGGGTGGCTTGCTATTATTGATGGAACTACGAATTCTGAATTGTATCAGCAAATTTTACAGGAAAATGTCAGGGTATCTGTCCGTGAAGCGAAGCTCAAGAGAAAGTGGGCCATTCAGCAAGACAACGACCCTAAATACACAAGTCGGCCAACCAAAGAAGGGTTAAAAACAGAAGAAAGTTCATGTTTTGTAATGGCCAAGTCCTGATCTTAATCCTATAGAAATACTGTGGAAGGACCTGAAGCAAGCAGTTCATGCAAGGAAGCCCACCAACATCCCAGAGTTGAAGTAGTTTTACAAGAAGGAACGGCCTAAAATTCCTCCAAGCCGACGTGCAGGATTGATCAACAGCTGCCAGAAATGTTTGGTTGAAGTTATTGCCGTACAAGGGGGTCATACCAGTTACTAAACGCAAAGGTTTACATACTTTTTCGAACAAATACATGTAATATTGGGTCATTTTTCTCAATAAATAAATGAAAAAGTATTAATTTTTTGTGTTATTTGTTTAATTGGGTTATCTTTATCTAGATTTAGGACGTGTGAAGATCTGATCACATTTTAGGTCATATTTATGCAGAAATAGAGAAAATTCTACAGGGTTCACAAACTTTCTAGCACCACCGTATATACTCATTTCATGTTTTAAACAACTCCAAGGACTGTGCTTGATCTTCAGCTCACTTAATAATAAAATTCAATAGAAAACAAGTTTGCTTCCATTTAAATGGTTTACATGGGCAAAACATAAGTAAGGCACTTTAACCAAGGCAAGATGGTGAGGTGAATACCCAAAAGATGTCACAGACTTCTAGAACGCTATGCCAATATGCAAAGACTTAGGAAACTTTCAACAGTTGATGCAAAGGTCATAAGGTCCTAGGGGTAAGCTTAATCAAGGGCAAGAAAGGACTTGAAAATAAGGATAATAATTTCTTGGAAATGGGGAACCAATAATTGCAGCAAATAAGGGTTGGGTTACAGGTCTTGAACAGAGGTGTTCACAGCAGATGGTACTTGTAAAGGCAACCTTGACAGTGATGGGAAAGACAAGTCAAGATATAAAAACAATACAGTAGAAGGTTGTGGTAACCATGAGGAGGTGGGGAAAAGTATGGACTTGGAGCAGCACAGTGGCAAAGATGGTAGAGCCACTACCTCATCTCTACAGTGACCTGGTGCTGTGTAGATTTGGCACATTCTCCCTATGACTGCAGGGATTTAGCTAGGTCCTTGGGTTTCCTCACAAATCTTTAAGACATGTGGGTTGGTAGATTTAATGCCCACATTAATTGCCTGAAGTAGAAGGGTAAGTGGAAGAATCTGGGGGGGGTGGGGGGAGTTGCTGGGAATGTGGGAAGGAAAAAAATGGGATTAGAGCAAGATTACCATTAAATGGGTGCTTGATGGTCAACACACATTCCATATGACACAAGGCTATTTGATTTATTTTTTCTGTGCCATTTCTGAGAGCAACCCCATTGCTTCACTAATTTTCCCAGTCACATATGCATCCCCATATCTCCAATAACTCCCACTCCAGATTCTATTACTTAACTACACATAAGAGACAACTTACAGTGGGAAATTAAATTACCGACCAGCACGTCTGGGAAGAAACTTGAGCACCCGGAAAACATGAAAGCCAGAGATCAGAACCTGAATCATGGCACTGTTAGGCAATGGTTCTACCAGCTATGTTATTAGGTCCAATGGGTGAAGGGCCTGCTTCTGTGCTGCATATGAACAGATGGACGATGTTCAGAAGGCTTTAGTGATAATTCAATGTGCAGTATAAAGTTCAATTTATGAAATTAGCCAAGGTGGAACCATACTTCAGTTTCTGTTTGGGTCTGATAGACATTAGCAAATGATGATAGATACAGTACATAGTGGAGAGTAAAGTCCTTGGCCACTTGAACCTGATGAAAATGTTATTACAGGAAATATATTCCACACTAAAACTAAATGATTCCTCTCTGCTTTACATACCTGAGTTGCTACATTTAACAAGGCAAACCTTCCATTTTTCGAAACTGTAAATGACATTATAGGATGATCCTCTTGTACTCTGTAATAAAAATAAACAAGAATCAAACATAACTTTAACTCACTGGAATTACTTTACTATCATTCATAACAGAATTAGTGAGGAGATATTCAGTATTATTTGAGTCAGGATGCTTCATCCTTCCCATAAATGTCAAAAAAATCTTAAAAATAATATCCCATCTTAATAAAGAAAGCAAATGCATACTATTTTATTTGAGAATTAAGGATTTTACCAAAAGCCACAAGAGCAGAATCAAGCCATTCAACCCATCAAGTCTGCTCAGCAATTTTTTTTCCCCATCAACTAAAGTTATTTGGATTAGAGGGTTGTCAGGATTCTATAACTTGATGGAATAGAAGCAAACAGTTGGTCTTAAAGTGCTATTGCCAGTTTCAAATATCAGCTAAATTATTATTTTATCACAGTACAAAGAAGTATGTAAAAGTAGAGCTGTGGACGTATATATAAGGAGTAACTTAGAATTCCCAATATTTGGTACACATCTCAAACTGTGTAAACTAAATGATCTCAGAAGGAATGGTTATCCCAAGTTCCTGGACTCTCAAAATTCAAATTAAACAAGTCAGTAATTTATCAGTATACATAAACTTAAGTCTAAACATTGATTAGACCACCATGTCTGACACCTAAATGCAGTACGAAGGCCATTTTTATTACCCCCAACTGAACTTGTTCTTCCCTAAAATTTAGAAGGTCAAGTAATTTTCAAAATAGGAACTATTCAATTTCAATGCTCTTCCATTAGCTAATATCCGCCACTTTTTCAAAACAGACAGAATATATTGAACTACACACACAAAATGATGTGAACAACTGGTCATAACAGCTTACATATTCCTATCTGTCAGGTCCTCAAAGTTGTAGCCTCGTATCCTTTGATGTGTATCTGAGGCAAGAACTGTTTTCCCGTCATTTAGATACCATAGGCATTGCACTCGCACACCTTCCCATGAATCCAGTAGATTTCCCTCTAAATCCTAGCACAGACACAAAGCATATTAGTAAAGCCTCTGTAAGGTTGTATAGTATAACATAATTCTGTTTCCATTGCATTCCTTCCCCAAAAGCATCAATGTCTAATGTGCAGTGGCAATTATCTATTATCAGACCCCTATTTATGAATGTCGATTGTCATTAAGTTTTTAACATTGGAAAAGTATTAAAACCTTATCCAATCATCCTCAATCAACATTCAACTTGACCAAGTATTATCATCAAAATATGATAAAATGAAGACAGACCCTAAAGAAGTTGATGAATGGAAGGATATCAGGGTTCAAGTCCAAATTCTTAGGTAGCAATGCAGGTAGATATGATATGGTAGTGAAGGCAGCATATGGCATTCTTATCTTCATAGAGAATATAAACCAAAACAATAATTTGCAACTAACCAAAACAATCATTTGACTTCACTGAGTATTGTGTGCAATTCTGATTGTCACACAACAGGAAGAATGTGGTTGCACTGGACAAGCTGCAGAGGAAGTTCACAAGAATGCTGCCTGGACTTCATGGAAGAAATTGAACAAGCTTGTGTAAAGGGGCTGAGAAGGTAACCTAATAGAAATATACAAGTTTATGAGAGGCACAGATAGAGTAGATGGTTATTGCTTTCCTCATGGCAGTGGCATCAAAAACAAGAGGAACGAGTTTTTAAGCAAAACTGAGGAGAAAGTCATTTTCTTTACCCAGTGACTGATATCTGAGACTTGCTGCCAGAGATGGTGACGGAGTCAAATACGATCACTACATTTTAGAGGCATTTAGATTGCTGGTTCCCAAAGTGAAGAATATCGCTCCCCTGGCACGGTGGGAGTTTTAATGGGGGGCAATAAAGATAAAGGCGGTGAAAGGGGCACTCAGTAGCAAGGGGGACAGCTGAGAAATTATAGACTTAATTTAAGAAATGAAGTACTTATTATAAGCATTTGCTCATCAGTGCCTCTTAGTTGATTACAATGATCACATAGTCACCTCATCTCTTACTAATCCATCATTCTCTTAAGACATTGCTCAAAGTGAATGCAGTTGTTGAAAAGCAATGTGACACTTCTGTACAGCACATCTTGAGAAACCTGGACTGAAGAAATTGTATTATTTCTGGGTCTGGCCCGAACATTATTGCTGTTCAATATTGCAACATGGCGTTGGCTAGTACAATTCTCATCTGCTAATCATGTAGTGACACAATTCCTATGAAT